>NW_027639915.1:0-40386 GCF_949606895.1 Notothenia rossii
AAAGGGAAAGCCCTGCAGATATTACATTTGATTTAACAGTTGTCTCTTTCTCTGGATACCTGTGTTGAGAAATTTGTTTCATTTCATAATTTTTTCTTTTTATTTCATCATCTGTATATAAAAGTGCATGTGCTCAAAATCCACATTCAGGATCAGGAACTAAAGCTAATCTGCATTCACCACACAAAACACACTCGGAAAAAAAACATTCATCTTAATTCAGTAGATAACGAATATATACACAGTTACATATTTATATTCTGTGGCTGCAGAGTATGGCTGCATTTGTTGGTAAAAATAGCTAATTGCGGATATTTTCACTGATATTGAGATATAATTGACGAGTTTTGGAAGGAATGAGGAATTGATTATGGTCAGATATCGCTGCATATCCCTGCATTTTTCTTTCAAAATGTAATTTTAACACATATTTAGTATTAAAAAAATATTGTGTTTCCTGGGATAGAATATTCTACTTGTCTGTATCCATTGATTATATTTAAATTACTTTGCAGCCCTATTTTTAGAGCCTATAAGGCAGAGGTCACCAACTACATTTGTCCAACACTTTCGGGGGCCAGAGATTTTTATATCTATATATATATATATTTATATATAAATATATATATATATATATATTTATATATAAATCATAATCAATTATATATATATATATATTGTTCACTTTATTGGAAAAAATTATCTTTTTTTTTTAATAAGCCTGTATCCGGGGTAATAAAACTGTAGCATTTCCCTCCGAATAATGGTCGTAGGCTTTTACTGATGAAGCAGAATTTATTCAAATTCCAGACCCAACGTAAGAGCTTGAGCCTTTTCGGGGGGTGCTAACATTTTAAATATACAGTCCGTTCTTCTCTTTCTCCGCCGTTACATAGAAGATATTACTTTCTCCGTCACGTTGTTTTCAAAAGCTACAAACCAATTCCTGTCACCCTTGTTAACTCGCCTTTAAAAATAAAAGCATACAAATGAAACAGGAAGTTCACCTAAATTACATTATATGATATATATAAAACTGCAACGAAAGCAACAAAAAACAATGCAAACATCCCCTTCAGTCTCAAATAACATAAATTGGGTTATCTACAAAAACTGAAAGCAGTCCTGATTGGCAGGGAAAGGAATCAATTTTTTGTATTAATACCTTGTCCTGATTGTTGGGGAAACGGTTGCAGGGATATAAGAACATTGTTTTGCCAGGCATGCAAAAATGTCACTGTCAAAGAGCCTCAAGCGTAAAGTTGTTGTGGAAAAACTGCAGTTTTAATGAGGAATGGACGGATAAAATACTCATTCATCATGCCATCGTTCAATAAGGATACACCTGTTTGCCTTATCTGCAATGAAACGGTCGCTGTTACAAAAGGACATAGTTGATGGTCACTGAAGGTCATCATCAATACTGAAAAAGTGATGAGTTTTTCAATTTTAAACTGTATTGTAAATATTATATTCTAACTGTGTATTATTTTATTGACCTACACTTAAATTATGTTTTTATAATTGTTTTGTGTGATAGAGATTATACAATGTTTTTAGTGTTTTGTTGATTGTTGATCTGCCTAAGGACTGCAGATGCAAATGAGGCTATTAGCTATAATCTGACATAATTAATCTCTTCTCTTTTCTGAGATTAATGTATTTTGTATGCATGGTCCTTGTTGAAATAAATACATAATATGAGGAAGGAATACACGTATAGGGGTCAAAAAGAAAGCATAGTCAAGGTGAGAGGCAACACATGAACTTCACTTGACTGCATGTTGATTCTGAGCAGAATGATTATAGTGCTAACAGGGGGAGAAACTTGGAAAAGTGACACTACAAGGGAGGCAGGACATGAGATCAGACCAGGGGTGTCCACACTTTTTTCAACGAGGGCCACATGCAGAAAAAGATACAAAGGGCTGGCCCGCTCACTAGAGGTGAGGTTTATCGCCTCTAAGTTAAGTTATAAGTTAGCAAAATCAATCAAATGTGGGCTTGATACTTGAAAATGCTTTAAGAAAAAAAAAAACTATTACAGCTCTCCATAGGGTTTCATTTATTTTGTTAGCAGCTCATTTCTTAAAACAGAAGCCTCAGATTGCTTATCATAAGAGGAAATATGAAGGATATATTTCAAGCTTGATATGTAAATACATTTTTTGGGATTTTTTCTTTTCAATTTAAATTTGGTAGAACATGTTTTCAACTTTAAAAACTGTGATTACTAAAACATGAATATTGTGTAATTTGAGCGTATATATTTAAAAAGTACAATATAAGACAAGCACAAGTTTAATTTCAGTCAGACAACTCACGTGTTTCTTTAACATGTTTATTAGAAGCAGCATATAGTTGAGTTTGGCGTCTAGGCTCGGGTCTCATCACTCCACATACATAGCACGATGAGTGATGATTAAATAACTAATCCCCCGAGCCTACAGGTGGAAGCTGGGGTGGTGGTGGGGCAGGCAAGTGTCATGTCTCGCAAATTATGTTAGTTAGTTTTTGTCTTGGTCTAGTGATTTTCCCCTTTATTTTTGAATAGTAACCTTCCCTCTCGTTTCAGATACTCTGACCTCCCTTCCTTGTGTGTCTCCCACTCCTGTGATTGTCGACCCCGCCCCTGATTGTTTCCACCTGTTCTCCATTACCTGGTGTATTTATTGTCCTCGTCTCCCTTTGTCCTGTGCCAGTTCGTTTCGTTCCTTGTGACTAACACCAGCATTAGCAATCCAGGATTAACCCCAAGCAGAGCTTTGAGCCACGTCTTGTTTAAGTATTTTTGTTGTTCATGCTCCTAGTGTTTTTCCTCTTTAAGAGTGATTTTGTTTTTGTACCACTATCGTTGAGCTTTGGTTTGAATAAAACCTTTTTTTTTGTTAAATTCTGTGAGTTGTGCATTTGAGTTCATACCCGTTTAATCAGTCGTAACAGCAAGCAGCAGCGACGTAGCTGCAGCAAAGCAGCAGAAAGCAAAGCATAGAGGGATATCTGGCAGGTTAAATAGAGCAGCATATTAGGAGAACTCTGTTTGGTTGGTTGCAGAGTGGCAAGGGGCGTTATGTATGAATGCAGCATAAGTGCTCGAGTTGACTGCCTGAACTAGCTCGCAGGCTTCGCCCCATTTGTGGGACATATTTCACTATACTTTTTTAATTTGCTGAGGGCCTATTCAAAATGGCCCCCGTGCAGTAGTTTGGACACCCATAGATTAGACAGATGGGTAACAGGTGACCCTGGAAGAAAACCAAGAAAAAGTTTTTTTTAAAAAGAAGCAAGGACAGTTTTTCCAGAGAATAATTACAGACCTGACTCCTGACAGAAAAACGACATAAAAGAAACATCAACAATACCAACCCTCATAATGTCACCTATTGGTTTTTCAAACTTTTTTTCCAGACTATTCTATTAATGTCCTTTCAGCAAGGATATTTACGGTAAAAAAAAACAAAAAAAAAACAACGCAGTGACCTTGGTGCTTTATGTCGTATCTCGAGCACAGACTCTCTTTGTTTAAAACGGTTAGAGAAACATTTGGACCGGAATGTAGTGAAACTGTAACCATAGCAACAAATGGCTCTGCTAATAACGAGGGAGCCTTCAGAAGGTCTACCTTTGTGTGTGAACAACAGCGGGATGAAAAGATGGGAATGAATTCCTTTGATTTCACCGGTTTAATGGGACCAACCGCTGAAAGAGGATGGAGCTTTGTTGTGTTACAGGTGCATTACAGGGCATCACCTCCACAGAAACAGGCTCTGTCCCCTCTGGTTGAATCCATCTGCACAGATTGAGTTTGTTTCTGTTGAAGTGACAGCTTTTAGTTTGAGGAAGTTTGCTCACAGTCAGTAAGTGCAGCGTCATGGTCAATAAGAATGTAATTATTTCCCTGTGTCCCATCAGTGTGGTCCCCTACAGTAGCATTCATGGTCAATGTAAATATGGCTGGGCGATATGATAATATATTCAAAATTATCCAAAGATTATTTATTATATACATTGTTTCTATTGGTATGTTGAGACACCACTCGCCAAACTGCGTTACAGCAATATTAACACCATAAAGTGGACTACAACGGGCTTACTTCGTTACGCAGAAATGCGTAAATAAAAAAGTTTGGTTTGCCCTTGTTGATATAGGAACATTTATCTCTGACAGATCAAATAAAAACCAGCCGTGCTCACCTGCAGACAACACAGATAAAAAAAAATATTGTGCACTGGTGCATTACACTCAACTACGAAACAGTACATCCATTACTTGTACATTGCAACAGAACCAATTGTTAACAAAGCAGGTCTAAACCAGTCTCCCTTTAGAGCTAACCTGGGCTATTATAAACACTTATATAATAAGGAGAGAGGTTATGTTAGCTGTATGAGTACATTTAAAGCAAGATGTGTATGGTCATATTATGATATATGTCTTAATGTCTGCCACCTTTCCTGTTAAATGCATAGCAGCTGTTTTTGATTTAATATTATTATATTATATTTGCTTTGTGTAAACAAGACAAAGGCTTCATTTGTAAGAATATGACATTTTGAAATTCCCCAATTTGCAGATGTAAATACACTAATGAGCTATGTTAAAGGCCCCTTTGGTGTATTTTGAAGTAGTTAGCCCTGGTGCACAATGAAAGGGAAATGTAAGAGGATATTTGGGTCAAAGAAATGTTTCCTTCAGATACTCTGTGTGAAAACTCATGCTAACCTCCCTCAGGGGTCCAGGGAAAAGACTTCACTCAGGGTCTTTTAACTTCAGCAGCACAGAGCGGCCCGGTGACACATTGTGTGTGTGTGTGTGTGTGTGTGTGTGTGTGTGTGTGTGTGTGTGTGTGTATGTGTGTGAGGCAGTGTGTGAGGCAGTGTGTGAGGGACACAGTGTGTGTGTGAGGCAGAACAAGGCAGGCTCGCTGCGTCGGGTTCCAATTAACTCCTGAACATCCCATTGCTTTAAAACGCTGACACCCCCCCCCCCATAACATCCCAAAGCACCCCACACGCACATTATTGTTTCATCTTAGTCTTTTTATATCAGATGTCTGAGGGTGTGTCTGAGTCACACTCTGAAAGCCATACTTTAATACCCTCTCTACGCTCTGGTCTAGCACACAAACTGTCGTCTATAGTGCATTAGCTGCAGATCATTTAGGAAATGACCATTTAAATCCAGGTTTGGTGAGGTTTACATGAGGTTTTAATCATCTTTCTGGTGCTAATTGTTTTGCTGTTAATGACATTTCGAACTGAAATTGACCTTGGTAATACTTCAAAATGCGGTACAGCAAAGGGCGGTGGTGGCGAAGTCGATAGGGACTTGGCTTGGCAACTGGAAGGTCACCAGTTCAAGTCCCGGCAAGACCAAGTGCTACCGAGGTGTTCCCCACACTGCTCCCCGGGCGCCGTTCAAAATGGCAGCACACTGCTCACACTAGGATGGGTCAAATGCAGAGAAACTATTTCCCCACGGGGATTAATAAAGTATATATAAAAATATAAACAAACAATTATTGATTATTAATTGTAATGAATCCAGAAATTCCAGAGTAACTCTGATTTAAATGTATGGCGGACAATGAGGTTCTAGGGAGCAGACTAGGAATATTAATTAATCTTCAGGTTTACCTCATAGGTATCAGAGAACAAGAATAGAAAACATTTTCCTCATAAATTGTTCCTGAAAAAAAGACAAAAGTTAAAAGTATTAGAATTTAAAAGGTAAGTAATTATGCAGATGGCCCATCTCAGAATAATCTACAGTCTATTGGATTGTATTGGATTGTAACTGACTGATTGCTGGTAAAGGTGAAACTCATTTAACTTTAAATTATGTTGGTAGCTTAATTTATAATAACACAACAAAGGTGATTTATAATTAATAATCTAGTAACCAAAGTTCTGAAATATATATGGTAGAGGTAAAAACAAAACTTGTGTCTAAGATGTAGTGGAGTAAACAAAAAGGAAATATTCACATGTTTCTAACACAAAATACATGTCTTAACACAAGGTTACAATATCTAAAAGTGTTTTTGTGATACAGAAAAGAGGAGGCCTCTGGATCTCAGTGTTTTGCAAACAGACTCGTGAGACATCTGTTCAGAGATGCTCTGGGCCAGGCAATGCAAATGTAAAAGTTCAACCTTAAAAGGCACCTTTAAAATACTCACCTCCATCACAGATAAAAGGAGAGCTCCTAGGGTCCTAGTTTCACCTCTTTTTTATAAAGGCATGTAAACAAACACTGCAGTAGCTGAGGTGAGAAGAAACCAAAGTAATTATAATCGTCTCTGAGCTGATCTCATTGTAGCTTTCAAAGGAAGACAAAAAGCATGGCTTTCTTTTAGTATGTAAGCAACTATATTCCAGTGATGCAATGCAGCAGTCTTGTCGCTCATGCTTATCATCACCAGTGACTGAGACAGACTAAGTATTTGCAGTGAAGTGAAGACACACAGGAAGTCCTTGCAGTTCAAACCCAACTTATCCTGGACCACGGTGGTCCCCCCCGCGCTGCAACAGTAAACAAGCTCTCGAGCTGCTGGAGGTGAGTGTGTGAGCAGCACGTTAAGAGCTCTGGTGTTGCATTAGGGACTCTCAAAAAGTGAACTCCCTGAACCTGCTTTAAACTCCTCTGTCCACCATGGAGCATGGAGCATGCTCCTGGAAAAACATTTACTATCTGAAAGATAACATCATAGACTGTATGTAAAATGTTGACATGGTCACTGTGATGTCACCCATTGGATTGTGGACTTTAAATATGACGATAATTCTCAAACTCAACACCATGCTGTATTCAAAAAGACTTGAGACAAATACAATTGAGACTCTAAACTAATTAGTTTAACTTTTTCTGTCACTGAGGCTATAAATTACATCAGTCATTTTACTCATAGACTTCTATACAATCATACTTTTTCTTTCGACTCCCCCCCTCCTGTCCATTTGAAAGAATGCAGGTTCAAGGCATTGCCTTCCCTTTTCCAAAATGGCGGTTGCTGCTAGGACTACACTCACTGGCCGTTTCTCAATCGCGAGGAAACTGGCTTCCAAGCCAATATTTCAAGGATGCTACTTCATCGAGTGCCGCGGAAGGACTGTTCCAATCTCCAGCATACTTGGAATTCCACCAAGGCCGCGTCCTTGGTTTGGGGGTAATTTTGAGGCTGCACATGGGTAAACTTCGTGTCCTTCAAATCCCGACAATGCTTTGCGCATGGACCAATTTCCCCAAATCTGTGGCGGAAAATGTAAGGCGGGGCCTCTCATATGACGCACACCTGCACACTTGCTAGCCTGTTCCACTCTTTGTTTTCTGAATGCCAGGAAGGATTCTTGCCTCGCTTCTGAAGCAAGTGATTCGGAAGACATGTGCTACCAAGCAAGCATCCTCGCGATTGAGAAACGGCCAGTGCTTCTTATCAATCTAGCGTAGGTGTGGTTCACGTGTAGTGCACATATGCAAAGGAATAACGGCTCGAAGTTAAATGCAATAAAGGAAGGTTGCCATTACAGTAAAGTGAGGAGGATGAGCCATACGGGGCTAAAAGGCAGCTGCTTTCCATCAAATGACGTTTCTTAATGTGGTATGCTAAACAATCAGTATGCAGAGCTGAGAAACACACAACTTGTATTTACCTGCCCTCTGCCTGACCTGAGAGAAAACAATAAACAGCTGCATGTAGGCGTGTGTGTGTGTGTGTGTGTGTGTGTGTGTGTGTGTGTGTGTGTGTGTGTGTGTGGGGGGGGTGTGTGTGTGTGTGTGTGTGTGTGTGTGTGTGTGTGTGTGTGTGTGTGTGTGTGTGTGTGTGTGTGTGTGTGTGTGTGTGTGTGTGTGTGTGTGTGTGTGTGTGTGTGTGTGTGTGTGTGTCTGTGATCGTGATCAGAAAGCACACCTGCCACAGACAGAGCTGACAACAGCTTTGATGACCGGAGGCTGAAAAGGCTCTTTGGGTGTTGGGGTGAGAAAATGGCCACCTGACAGATGCATGACTGTAATAACCGCACTCGACTTTATAGGCTGTTTCCACATTATTTGCGTTGCTTCATGGAGTAGATGAAAAAACATAAAAAACACTGAAAGCTGAGAGAAGACACGCTGACAAGGGAGTTTCTAAAATGTTAAAGGAGAACAAACCTCTGGCTGTGCATGCTGGTAATAACTGTTTGAGCAACAGTACGTGGCGTGCATGGATCAAACCCCCCCACCCAGGCTGCAGCTGAGGGGCCGAGGACAAAGCAAGACTTTGGCATTTACCCACAGAGTAAATGACATTAGCACAGCTTTACACTCTGCATAATGAAAAGAGCAAAACAGCAGTACTCTTATGGGTGACGTATAGCAGCGCATGGTGATTAGAGCACAGAACAAAACATATAATCCCTCAGGTTTCAATTATGTGATTTAATTAAAGCAGCAGCAAAGCACACAGTATTCATGTCTGCTGTAGTGGGGTATCAAGCCAAATACATGTATATAGAAGGACTCAAGGGAAAATATATGCAAAGTAACGAAGGGGCCGGAACAATTGCTGTGTACTTTTATCATGTGAACATTTCCGTGTCCTTTGATCTGTGTCCTCTGCTTGAGGTTATCGTTGAATATTATTACGGCAAGCTTTTACTGGTATTTCATAGGTCGTTTTTACAAAGGGTTTCCAAGTATTTCACAGCCTGGATTTCAGTGTGTTTTAATCACAGCAGATATCTGATTGTGCTTGTAGCTATTGAAAAATGAATCATGAAATACAAGGGAAAACACAATAGACACATTATTTGCTCATTTGTCTTTCTTTTAGGGATATATACATTTCTAAAATATAAGAACATGTAATGAGTAGACATCGGTTGGTTCTATAACAGTTGGACACAAAACAGACCTCGCTCAGGACCAGATTCAAGAGTAAATTGTTGTTTGTGGCTCATTATGCAGTCTACTGGTATGCACCTGTTACTGAACCTGACACAATCTGCCAGTGAAGGAGAGTTCATAGGTGAGAACACTAAACATATGATAGGGGGATGTTGATTACTACCTACGAACTTTAGCAGACAACACTTGTGAAGGGAGTAAGAGAGAGAGGTGGATGTAAATGCTGAAACAAATGCAGCCAATGCAATTTAAGATTATTCGTCACCGCCAATTTTTCATCCTGTGCCCCTATGTTTCTGTGTTAAACACTTTTTGTTATCGGATTCATTAAAGGTTCACTTTTTGTTATCTGTTACCTCTATACTGCTTTTGGGTCCAACCTCTTACCAAACCATGACACCTTTACTGCATTATAATCCAAGGGATTTATTTTTCTTCATAATAATCAGGCTTTAGTTAAATACAAGCCTATTTTGAATGTGCTTCTTTTCCTGAGGTCTGTTTACAGAAACGTGTGCTTTCAGTAAATCCAGAGGAATAATAATCAACCAGCGTGTTCTTACCTTAAATGCATAAGAGAAAAGGTATTGCATACACTCAGCCTTAGTAAATCTGGCCCCCAATTTTTAAACTCATTGGATGGATGGGAAAAGTAATTCAGGTTCACATGCAGTACAGAGGACTAAATTATGTTGAACAGAGGCGTACAGGAGTGGGCTTTAATGAAGTGACTGACACCTGCTAAAACTTTGCCTCCACTTCCTCACCCCCTAATAGAGTTCTCTGTCCCCGATTGGCTATTTGAGAAGAAGGATTGAAGTTTCAGGCAGTGGTTCACACTCTCTGAGAGGACAAAGCACTGCCTCTGATAATAAAGTGCCGCCTGTGCTGAATTATTAATATTAAGTGCTTTACTTCCAAAGAACAGGGATACGTGCCCAGCAGGGGGTCCTCTGAGTTACTAGACCCTGAAAAACCCTAACTGCACTACTTTGTTCTGCTGTAACTCATATCTCAGACCGGCTTTGTAATGCACCATTAGACTCAGTCAATGGGGAAATGGATCCCCTCTCATTGTGCTTAAAAAGGTTCTTCCACATATTATGATGCTGTAAAGTAGTACTTTAAGCAAAGGCAGTATCCCTATTCCTGCAGCTGCTCTGCTGACTCAAGTGCATCGAAGAAGAGACAATGATTTGATTTATTTCAGGAGGAACAAGATCTGAGTTTGGGTGTGTCACTTCAACCCCGAAGAACATCAATATCAAAACATTTGCAAAATCATACGTTTATGATTATTTCTAACATGCATTTTCAACATTGTCAAAAACGTTTTTACTCTAAATATGCATGGCAACTATGGAGCGCTTAGGGAAACATTGAGGTTATGTTTACGACGGACAGATTTTCAACTTGACGCCATGTTTGGTGGTTAGGTTACCAAACTTTAACCTTCCAACAATGTAAACAATAAATATTAAACACTTTTTTCAAGCATCATCCTGACATTATTTTCCAAATCTCTAAATAAAGATGACTAAATTCCTGGAAAATATGGCAATAAATTCTGTTAAAACATTTCAAAGATATCTCTGTATTGTGTTGCAGATATCTCTACTGACATTAGCATGCTAACTGACTAGCCCCTGCCCATATTGGGTTGTAATAGCACATGGAGAGAAGAGGGGTCGGCCGCCCCAGGAGACTGATCGACCTTCATTTTTTTACTTGTCTTCAGCCACAGCACCGAGGGTCTGCTCCCGGGGGGGCTGCAAACTTTCTCCTGCTGCTGTTACTCAAGTTACACCCTGCTTTTTATTTTATTTTTTAAAACTGATGACCGTAGATGTGGATTGTGTGGACCCAGTATAGAGGTAAAAAACTCCCATTTCTTTGGAGCAGGTGGCTCTGTACTACAGATTGCACCTTTCTTTTTTTAAATATTTCTTCGAACCACCAATGCCTTTATTGAAGTGACAGTGGGAGACAGAGGGTATGGTCCCGCAGGCCAGATACAATACCCCGGCATTGGGACTAAACCCCAGTACATGGGCTGAGTTATGCTGTGGCCCAAAATCCACCTTTGATTTTCACATTAGACCTCCATCATGAGCTGCCGAATCGACCAATAAGGATCCAATTTCTGTGGATACTGGGCTTGTGATTTTGGAAACATTGAAGCTTGAGAAAAGTGATTTTGAGTACGGATGAAACTCCTAAAGGAACATTTGTCTGCATTGAGATGACTGTTTTCTTACAGAAGACAACACATTTTCTATAGTTGTTTTGAATAGCATTCTGTTTTCTTTATAGAAACTGCCTTGAACTGGTCCCTTTTGAAACCTAAGCCAGAGCCGATATCAACATAAAAAAGTTCACATCAGTCGCAAACAATCCCGAGACAAAGCAAGGCTTCAAAGCAGCCTCTTCCTTTCACTCCTGTGTCAGCTTTGCTACACTCGGTCCCCTGCTGATTTATCTCATATCTAGGTATCAAGTGTAATATACTGTATGAAGTACAACCAAGCATCTTTTTTGCAGGTATTCATATAATCTTTGGACTTCTGTACCTTTCCAAGGAAATTATTGTTTTTCAACATGTGTGAATGTGTTACTTTCATACCAATAGGGAGTTGTGGGATGTTGAGAAGTCATAAAAGTGTAATAACTCCAATATTATTATCATCCCCTTGGAAAGCCTTCCAAACTCTGAAGCCCTTTAGTAGCTGCACTGACATTAACTCTCACTTTGCTCTCTTCTCCTAACAGAGTCAAGAACTATGTGCTGTCAGTGATAATTCCCCTTTACTTTGAAGAGGATTTACTTAAGTATGTGAGAGAATTCTGTAAACAGTCTCCTGTTTTTCCTCTCTCTGATCCCAAACTCAAAATGCACATGGTGAAGTCAGTCGATGTGAAACAAGAATAGAGGTGAATGTTTGTTCCCTTACTCCCACCACACCTCACCTGTGTGCCATGACTCCAGCCAGGAACTGAAATGAGGAGCGTGTTACTCCAGCGGCAGCAGGTCAGCCCCCACCGGCCCCCGGCTCAGATGTGATTTGAAAAAAGAAACAGTCTGTTCTGGCACATACTCGACAACTCTTTGAAAGGCACAGGACATCCTTTTCGTCAGTCCAGTGCAGGCAAGCATGGAGCCAGAGTGACAACCATCGCCCTGATGTGCACCTTCCTCTGGGACACCCTGACAGGACTCCCATCAAACAAGACTTTCAAAACGTTGTGTTTACTTCCTTCTCTTTTGCCTAAAGTCAAGTCTCCTATTTGAAAGAAAACTTTTCCAGAAGAAGGAGAGCGTTTCCTCTTCCCTTGGTTGGAACAAAACGATCAGTAACTGGTGATAAAAATAATCCGCAAAAACATATTTTTGCAATGATTAAACCTTGAGGACATATCAGCAGATAAAATCGGCTTAATTCCCAAAGGTCCTGCTGTCAACCTGCCAATGAGCCTGCTGGAACAACCAGCCCAGCTAAAGGCGTGTCAGATTAGAGACTCACCTCAACACTGGTGACATCCACCTGTTGCATCAAGCACACTACTTTGCTTTAGTGTCACATATAGAATGACAATGGTTTAAATTGCCATTGCAGCCATAGATCTTCAGATCAACTGCTCTCTTCACGCCATTTCAACTTGAAAGTGGCAGACACGTCCCCATCACGATACAATATGGGACCTTTGTGCCGAGTCTCTCGAGTGCAAACCCTGGGGAGATATCCAATCCTGTCCTCCCGCTGCTCATCTCACACCCTCTCTGAAGTCATATGGGAGGTTAGGAGCAGGAGGAAGGTGCTTGGTAAAATGGCAGGCACTTGAAATATAAAATCCATGAAAGAGAAGCTGATTAGGATGGTGGGTACAGCCACTCAATAATAATTTGGTGAATGCTCAATGGTACGACAAACCCTCGCCGTAGGAGAAAGTAGTGCTTCTCTTCAAAATCTTTCTTGAATTTTGAAAGCTGTGAAGTGTGCTACGTTCTGCTCAGTGTGACGCAGGAAAACAGGCATGATTTTGAAAGTCCATGCAGCTCTGTGCCCACGGATAGGTGTGTTTGTGTGTGTGCATGTGTATGGCAAGCCATTTGAGTATTTATTCCATATCCTTGATGCCATACATGTGTGCATGTGAACACACTCAGCTGCCAGCTAAGGAAACAGTCAGGGCTTGTCTGAGGTTACATAAGGTCTGCAGGGGTTTGGTGTGAACTGAGGACAGGTGATAAATACAAAGAGAGAGGAAACAAAAAAGTGAAACAATGAAACGTCGGGAGCTCAACTCTGTCAACCAACGGATGTGCGAATACGTCATATCAACGTTTGGTTTGTTTGGGAATTATTGCGGTATAACAGTAATACAAGCTTCTGTAAATATGAAGTTGGCCTTGCTGAGAAACAGAAGAGTAGACTCATCTAAAGCCCCTTCCCCACTGCACCAACACCAACTAACATCTGGCTTTTGTCTTACGGCCCGTCCACACTGAAGCTTCCACGCTTCTGCCCATTCACTTTGAATGGGGTGACGTCACGTTTCGCCGAACTGCATTGTGGGAGCGAAGCGTAGATTTGCTCGCATTGCTCGTGACGAAAGTTGAGCAATGTTCAACTTTTGAAGCTTCGGCGGAAGCGTCAGCCAATCGAATCATATGCCAGTACGAGCTCTAGCCAATCAAACCGCGTGCTTGTGTGTCCGGGGCGGGAGATTCATGTGATTGGTTGTTGGTCGAGTTTCAGCCCCCCCCCCGCCGGCAAGCGACAACGCACGCCGCCGTGTGGACAGGCCGTTAAAGCTACCCTATTATACTGTTTTTCATCAATATATTATAGGTCTCAGATATATACAAAACATGTCTCTGAAGTGTTTGGCTCCAAACACCAAACAGATCATTGCAGCATCCCATAATCCCCTCTGTTTCAGCCCTGTTTCAAAAGAGTTACTTTAGATGAAAATGAGGAGCCACTCCCCACGCCCCTCTGAGAGATATTTGGTTAAAAAGAACACAATGGTGCTCTAGGAGGAGATTCAGGTGATAAGGTGGTGGGGGTGGGGGGGGGTGGGGGGGGGGGGGGGGAGATTTACCTTGGTTGGTGATTGGCTAATGGTTACACAAGCCACAAAATCTAATTTTCAGACAGGTTTTTATATAAATGGATCAGGACAAAAAGTGAGCTCATCTTTTTTCCTGAAACGTTCAGAATCTCTTTACACAGAGGGGACACGTGTTGATGTATAAAGGACATGAAAAAGTGGATTTTGCACAATAGGGGACCTTTAAGTGAGAAAGATTGTGCTACATTTGGTTGCAAAAAGGTATTTGTGTAAATGGAAAGCAAAAAAAGGTGAATTTAACAAAAAAGATGAACTGTAATTTAAAAAAGGCAGAAGCAGCTGCGTTATTAAAAGATTACACACAATCGCAGTATCACGCTGTTCACAGCCAAACTGAGGCGGATTAACATAATGTGGTGACACTAGCCAAAAACATGAGTCATGCCTCAAACCTGAAATATGAAGATCAGTGATAAAGGTTTATGGATTGCTTAGTCTGATGTAACAAGGGATAAAACAGAATGAAGAAATTAGAGACATTTTTAGCGGATCATCAACATGTAACTCTGCTCCGCTCTGGCTGAGAAGGACACTTTTTTTATGGCTCAAAGGCTGCCGGTCTGTATGTGTTGAATATCTAAACACTTCACACTCCGGGGAGGGACTCGCTCCACCACTGCGGCTCCATGCCATCCAGCACTGCAGGCATGGTTAAATAAGCCTGGGCTTTGAGGTTCAGGTGTCTGTAACTCTGGAAGTCGGCAGCTTTGAGACTCCTCAAGGATTTGTATTGGTTACATAACATCGAAGGTCGTGTTGCCTGCAGAGTCAGATACATGAAGGATCAATAACACATAAACCTCTTCCGGTTTCTCTTTCCTGTAATCAAGGCCAAAAGACGCAAATAGATGGCTCTCATTACAGTTAACAACCAATCAAAACTACACAAACAGTTGATGCAGTACCTGGAAACAACAAGGCAAGCTCATGAAAGCAGTGCCTGTGGGAGTTTTTGAACATGAACATGTCCTTGGGATAGGAGACGAGTCTGACTTCATCATGACTCTCCACATCCAATAATGCCTCTCCAGCAGAAACCTCTGCTCTCTTCTTCTACAATAAGATGCAGAGAAACCTCCAACGGCTCAATAAGACCAATCAGGGAATCCAGTGTGAAGCTTTAGGGCTGAATCCCATTAAGAGCCAAGTAAAAAGTGCAGACATGAACTATTCATCTCTTATTCAACATGAATATATTACAGTTAAATTGTGGTTAGAGGAAACAATATTGTATTTAAGGTGAAAAGTGTTGTGGTTATATAATGCAGTCTAACATTTCTAAGATGCTTTTAGCACTAATTTCACTGTATGATAAATGTAGAATATTATCTTCAGGCATAATCATTACACCATTTTGGACTTGATCGAGCATGACATAATTGGGTTTTATAACACAACAGCTTTTATTTGGAGCAGCCTGCATGCCGCTAAGCTTGCCTTACCAATGTCCATTTATTTATTGTTTAAAGCCCATGAAAGACTTATGTGGGACAGAGGAAGACACAGATTTTGTCCTCAGAGTTAAACAGTTTTATAACTCTGGGTGCTGCAGGCATTTCTCAATCGTTTGCCATGCATGCTGGGTGAATGAAAGTGAGGCGCCTGAAGTTCAAAGCGGCACACTCAATGGTTCAAAAGATTCAAAACAATTACAGAAAGGTGCTTTAAACTGCAAAAAATGTGCCCTGTTTCATATTTTTGTGAGAGTCAGGAGTAACATCACTGGTAAATGGGCAAGCCAGAGGCCAAACACGATAGCACGGTTTAAAGTAGAAGTGCGTGTTTCGGTCTTATAGCTTGTGAAAGTAGTTCAACTGAAATGTGCTTCAACATAGTCAGTACCACACATTTCCGATCTCGATCAAGGGTGGTTACATGCTAGATTAGCTAATAAGCACTAAACATAAAAACACTGAGGCTGATGGGAGTGTTATTAGATTTGTAAGAATGTGGTCATATATACACTTAGTGGACTAATTGAAATTGTTATCTGATTTTAAGGCCAGTTAGAGGATAATGACATTCATCCTGAGGGGAATCAGAATATGTAGCTTTACCAGATTTCTTATTATCAATCCAATGGGTCTTGAGACATTTGACTCGAAAGCACAAAGACGAAAAGTCAAGGGATCAAGGATTCATCCTCTGAGCAATGTGAATATCTGAGCAACATGTACGGTTCTTCTGTCCATCACGAAGATGTAGCTATTTCACAGCCTACGTCAACAGTTTGACCTGCTGGCGACAGTAGAGGTAACAAGTCTGTAGGGTTTATCCCCAAGGGAGAACATTTCTGTCATGGAAAACCATCCATTAGTTGTTGAGAAATTTCACAAGCATCATCCGTGACCCCTTATTTTTCCACATCGACATATCCTCCTATGACCTTCGCAATGTTGCTAAAAATGTGTCCCTTTCTTGTATGACCTGCTGCGAGAGCACGGATCTGCACCTTCATTTCTTCTTGCAACACACTCAAACACACAGCACTAATTAATAGTCTCAAACTATTCCAGAACCCATCTGCCAAACCTCTTACATAAAGCAATTCAATCACCCGAGTCCTAAGGATGTCCAATGGATTCCCACTCACACCAGATCAACGAAAAAAGCCTTGCCTTCATCTACCAACAACCCCTTCAATTAGACCCTGCAGACCTTTTCTTCCCCACCAACTCCTCCTCGGCTCCTCAAATCTCCCTTTAATTCATCCATTTATGTTCCTGGGCTGTGAGTTCTAGAAAAGACCAAAATGGTGGAGTGTTCGACAGAAACAATCACCTTTAGAAACCGGAAATGCTAATAACTGTAGAAAATGGTGTCAAATATGAAACCATTTATTCGACTACATAGTGTGGTACTTATTGTATAATACAGAACCCTTTACTCGCCGCAGCTAAAGCAGGGTCTGATACTACAACTATGGATGTGAGTTCCTGAGAAATTGCCCGGTGGCTTGAAAGAGTCATTAATGGTAACTGTGAGGAGAGGGCTGCAGGGAGTTATACTGGAAACACATCCTGAGATGTTAAAGCCTGAGTTAGTGTGCGATGACGTGGTTAACTGGCTCACTGACTGAAGGGAAAAAACCTTCGGGCAATACAGAGCAACTGCAAGCTCTTTAACAATCGAATACAGACTGCAGTAATATTCCCCGGCATGCATAATGCAATAGCTAAATGTAATAACAAGGGAAATAGAATGACAAGTAAAGACCCAGCTTCACAACGCTAGCAAGAGAGGTTGCATCGGCATAATGGGGTCTCTGCACTGTAGTTAACACTTGACTCCCGCCATCCCCTTCCTCTAATACTCACATATTATCACATTTTTAAGCTTGATTTGTTTCAACACAAGTGAAGTGTGAAATTAACAAAATATTCAACACTTGGGAACTAAAAACATTTTATTCAAGCCCTCTGAGCTGTGAGCTGTCAATACTGGGAAAATAGTTGGATGAGAAGATCAATAACACTCGTAGATCTATGCGTTAAATGTAAAGATGCAGCAAAAGGAGAGTTAGCTTAGCTTAGCATAAACAACTGGAAAAAGAGAGAGAAGGCTCACCATTGTTTTGGAGAGATCATAAAATGCTGCCGGAAGTTATATTTCTTGTTTGCAGGATTGTTCATTTCGTATTCTCCTATTCTTATTCGTATAGCCTCCATGACACAGCACCAAGCGCCTCGGACAATACACACACACACACACACACACACACACACACACACACACACACACACACACACACACACACACACACACACACACACACACACACACACACACACACACACACACACACACACACACACACACACACACACACACACACACCAAATAATATGACCAAAATACAGTAATATGACCAAATATGTATATATGTTCATTTTAATTCATTTCTTATTTTATAATTATTTTTTTATCTTAGATTTTTATCTTTAATTGTATTAATCTGTGTGAATCTGTGCTGTCCTGTTTTTCAATCTTACCCTGTTGCTATTAAACGACTACTTTTCCCCACGGGGATTAATAAACGTCCATCTTATCTTATCTTATCTTATTCACTTGACATTTATAAGAGGGATATCATCATATCCAACTGTTGTCACGCAATGTAAGAAGTATATTTCTGAAAATATCGTATATTTATGTGCAGTGATGTATTCTGCAGAATTCTAGTGCAAAATTAACATGAGTAGGCAAAACTGGGGATAGGTTATTGCTGCCTGTTAGAAGTGGTTAAATGGTGTGTAACGAGGGAACAGTCTCTAATAGGATGTTACATTTAATTCTGACGGATGGTAAGAGAAATCTATACGTGAGAAAATACTCAATTGGCAGAACTGAGGGGACCAAAGAAAACTGAACTAAATGTAATCTAAATTGACCTCAAAGTTGTCTTCCACAAATTACACCCTAAATCATCTCATTTGCTGACTGAGGCGAGTACTGGATCCAATTTACACGCAAGAAAAAACAGCAAAGAAGAGACTTTCAGCATCCATAATGTCATTACACTGTATCCTCTGGGCATTGTGTTTGCATCCACCACGACATCACATCAAAACAACTTGTGTTATCATGGCCTTACATGAACAATACAAAATATGTATCACATATTCAATATGGATATTGCTGTACAACAGGGGCGCAAATAGTGGGGGTGGACGGAGGGGATGCGTCCCTCCCAATTTCATAGGGACACTGATCCGTCCCCACATTTAAAAAATAAATATATATACAGTATTTATATTAAAAATATATATATTTCGATTTTTTTGTTATCATTTTTTTCAATATATATATTTGTTCACATGATCGTTGTAATATGCACATATATGTCCAATATATAGATTATTTTTACTTATTGTTAATTGTTATTCCTCGAAATAGTTATTTCCTCGAACGCCTTAATAAATTATCTTTCTTGCACTTAAAGGTAAATACCAATTAAATTGTCAATCCATATACATACTTAATACATTGTATTATATTTGATCTTGAAATAGTTCATATTTGAGCTTACGGTTAATGTTACTTATGATTGTAAAACACAAAACAAATCGGGAACATTATTTCTCTCAGTTTCGTCCCCCCATTTCAAAAATCTCACCTGCTGTACAATATATAATGCATACTAATAAAATGCAGCCGATGTTGTATGATAATTTTTTTTAAGGCTAATTTGTTCCCTTTTGCCAACTGGTATGATCCGAACACACAGCTTCACATCCACACCTTACTAACAGCCTCCTGCAAGGTTGAAAACTGTGGCCGTGAAACTGTGGGGTGACATTTTTGACGACCTACAGAGTGTCCTTTAAAGTAATAAAAAAACAAATAGAGGAGCTATAGAAAAGGTCAGGGAATCACCAAAGTCAGAAGAATTCATTCTGTTGGAAAGTAATAGCTGTACCAAATGTCATGGCAATCCAGTAAATAGGTGATGACATGTTTAAGTGTGGAACAACCTACATAGTTCCTGGATATATAAACAGGTATAAAAAAGCAATAATACATACAAACACAGATTTCTTTTAACATTTTTCAATAAAGTAAAAACTTCAACTGAACTAGAGAACTGTAGTCTGGCAAAAGTTATCTAAAGGCACGGACACACCAGGCCGTGGTGGGCGTCAGGCTGACGATGAGCGTCGACACGGCCTACTCAGGTTGGTGTGTCCCGTACCATCGGGTCTTTTCAGCCGGGCCGACGCCTTTTCGGCCAAAAACCCGTCGGCAAAAGAAATCACTCTGATTGGCTGTTCAGCTAGCGAATCAGTGCATGAGAATGACTAATACACACTACCGCCGCCTGCTGGTAAGGAGAGTTATTGCCACTCACGCATGCACAGTTTGTACGTGCTCCTTGGCCGTCGGCTGAAGTCTTTGCGGTGTGTTCCAGTGCGACGCATGGCCAAGACGCAGAGACGCGAGGGGACGCAACTGTCGGGGTCCGTCTGTGTCAGTTCTTTGTTGTCAGATTGGTGTGTCCGGGCCTTAACTTGTTATGCTTCTAAAGATATGCGCTGTACTAAATGTAAACAGCCTCAGATCTCCACCAGCTTTGCTCACAATATTGTAGAGCTACAATTCTAATATTCACACTCCCTAACCAAAGACCAACAACACTGTTTCATTGCATTCCTTGACGCCTCAAGGTAGAAGCATATAACGGTAATACAGCAGTCTAAATCAAATATCCAATTTGAATGTGACCCTATGTTAAACTTTGAAGGGAGCTTTAATTGCTCATAAACTGTTACACAACTCTTTTCTCCTGCATCAGTAGAAGTCAAATCCATCCGGTACTTGACCCCCGAGGCGATTAAACAAACATGACCTCAATCTCTCTCCTGCTAGCTCCTTGACATCTGCTGGCAAGCCACCTGTTTAGCTTACTGCTAATTTGACACTCTCAGGGGAGATGATGGATGTGTGTTTGAAAGCTGGCTGACAAGAGACTCTTCAGAGTTCCACCGTGCGCTATTGCTATGCAAAATCCCCACATGGCCTTTGGCTATATTCAGAAATATATTCACACTGAGATGCATGTGAAGGCATTTGAATACAGTGAGGAAACGGGGGAGTCAGTGGCGGTTTATTCTGTAACGGGGATACATACTGATATAATGCGCCCTATATCATAACATGAGGGAAATAACAACCCGGCAACATCCTGGCATGCGACTGAATCCGATCAGATGCCTTTGTCCTGCAGCAGAGTTCCCTTTGATCTTCAGACCATACCATCTCTTTCTCTCCTCCTGTTAGCCTCGTCTTCCTCATACCATGGAAGGTCAGGGTTACAGAGCCAATCTGATCACACTTTATATGTCAGAGAGCCTGCAAATTGTCATTATTCATGAATTCACAGCAGTGGGAAGCAGGCCTCTGGGCTCCTCGTCGACAGGATGAGGACGGAGAAGATCCCACAGGAGGCCAGATCAAAGCTACCAGGTGCCCACGCTGAGATATTCATGAACTGCTTCCAGGTTAATCCATGAAAGCAATGTTACTTTTCTAAAGATTATTGTTCTGGCATGTTCACCTTATTTACCAAAGGACAGTGTGACAATGAGGTGGGGAGAGATATGATATGCAACAAAGGGCCAGAAAAACAGAATGGAACACGAACAGTTGCGGTTATATGATATTCGCTGTCAAGGTTTCTCCAAAACGTTCAATAAGTGATCTGTACATTTGTTTTGATTAAAGGTGCTTTCAGATGCCTTGGTACGGCTTGTCCTGCGTTACCACCGCCAAGTTTATGATGGTTCAAATGTCCTGGCTGCAAATCACTCGGGGGAAATTGCAACCATAGAAACAGAAAAAGTGCTATCTTTACTGTATCCAAATTCTGTCAATGATACACCTCTGAAATGTGGGAGAACAGACCGATCAATGAATATAAATAGTATCGGATCGACATAATCTCCGATGACCAATTCTGGGACGATAAACAAAGCTATTTCCCCAAACTTGTCATATATTATTTATCATTTCCTTTATCTCGAGCAAAAACCTGTTTATTTCGCTGCGTAGATAGCAGCAGCCTGTGATGTAGAGACTGGTAAGATCACAGAGTTGTCGTGTAGGGCAACTGGCGGGGACTCAAGGAAATCAATGCGTGCGACCATATTTCTCAAAAGGTCGAACTATTCCCTTAAGGTTTATTCAGGTACTTGCTTCTGACAGACATAATTTGCTCGGCAAAAGGAGCTCCTTGCCAGGTAAAAATAGGGTGTTTTAAGGTGATACAGCGTGAACATATACCATTACATATAGGTGCAGATAAGATGAGGCAGTATCTCTCAGAGTGGGGCAAATCAAGCCAACAAATGTTTGAGACATTGGCTGCAGATAAGAGGTCAAAAGACAGACTTAAAGTAAGTGATAGTGTTCTCTAACAGCTAATGTGGCTAACATTCATTGCCCCTTATGAACAGTTCATTGTAAGAAAGTAGATTTGGGGCAGTCAAGCATTTTCCCTCTTTCATAGGTAATAGTTCTTCAGATGCAGAGGGGGTGAGTAGCAGGATTTAGTGCCATTACTAAGACTATACA
The DNA here is from genome assembly GCF_949606895.1 of Notothenia rossii. Lineage (NCBI taxonomy): Eukaryota > Metazoa > Chordata > Actinopteri > Perciformes > Nototheniidae > Notothenia > Notothenia rossii. Next base: position 22,091 of record NW_027639915.1, read on the forward strand.
GTAACTGCTTCTCGGACAATCATCCACCAATTCAGATGATGGCCTTTTTGTCCAGCCTCTTGCAGGCTCTGATGTGATATATACTATCCCTCTTTAATTAGAGCCTCTGCAGGAAGTAATGAGCTACTTGGTTGGGTGCCCTATCAGCACTTCTCTCAGGAGGTTTGACATTTACTGAACTTGCTCTATGTCGAGGTAAATGTGCACACTCTGTCTTCCTCTGTAGGCACGGCGGGTTCACTGCAAGGCTCCAGAGCGTAAGGAGGGGGTAGCCGAGTCTGAAAGAAACCCCCAACTGTCCCGGGCTGTTCAAGCCAATAATATGAGGGGTAAAAGTCAGAAAGAGACAGTGGAAATGAGTGGAGGGTGGAACAGTAGTGGTTGAGATTACATGTGACAGATGGTGATGAGCAGGGAGGAGATTAGAGTTGTGGGTTGAATGCACGCACATGAAAAAAATGAAATAATTCAGGTTAATCCCTCTGGTAGCTCCATCACTATTTTTTAAGCCTACGCACATATCATACATGTCTTCTGTTCTATTGTATTCCATTGAAAACACACCCTTGACTTTATGTTAAAACGCCACACATATACTTGTAGCTAAAAATGTTACCTGATCCTGTCCAGAGGGAGGATGATGACATTCCCTGAAATGTTACTATTCATAAGTAAAAAGACTCGAGACAGCTATAAGCTTCAATAATATTCGAGAATGAGATTCACAGTTATGCAAGCGAAAGTCAGAGTACGTGATGTGTTTCTTAACCGCCCGCCTCTCATTTTGGCAGGGAACTTTTTGTATGCAGTTAGCAAGTGGCAGTCCCCACAGTCTCATGCTGGAGCCTCATGGTGAAGGTGCCTTAGGATGCAGTTTGTCCAACTAGAGGCTGCCCACAAAAAACTTGCCAGAAACTCATTTGATTAGAAAACCCTTCAATTTCTCTGTTGAAACGAAGTCAATGTCTTTTTTTGGCCAATTATTAAAGAGATATTGATCTTTAGAGAGAATTTTTATGGGGATTTGTTGGCAGTTAATGAAAGCCACAGCCGTGGTGGTCACTGCTTGTTTATTCCAACTAATCAGAGTATTGCCAACATTTGCAGTCTTTGGCAACACTGAATTATACACTTTCTCAGCTTTAAACACCTGACAAGACTGCAGCAAGCGGTGATCCGAACATATTTCAGAAACCAGTGTGAGACATCCAGTGGCGAACCGTGTCTATCACAACTGGACCTTCTGTAGACACACACAGTAGTAATGTCTGTCTTTTCACTGAATTGTCGTCATGGAAAGGGTACTGAGAACAATTCCGCAACAACATGATCTTCACCTGTTGCCATTTCATCGTTAAAAACAATTTAACGGCAAATTGATTGTGGCATTCATCTAGATCCTCTGTCTCGCGCCAGTGAACTAACGGGCCTTATAGAGTACCCTGGAACCGAGGGAAACTCTGAAAGAATACGCCCACTGGCTACAAATCAATATATGATTGGTTGAACAAACTGTCAATCCAAATGTATGCTCTCATTCAGTGTAAGGGCCGGGGCATTCTATCAAGGATATAGAATACCTTGGTTGAAGGATATTCTTTTTTTGTTTAACAGTTTTTATTGAGATTTCAAAATCCGAAGAAATATACATTCAATAGCATTGCATCTCATTCCATCCCACCCACCCAACCCTCCCCACCCACCCACCCATCCCCGTAATTCCAGATCTTCACAAGGATGATTGTTCATGGAGGTTTTGTCCAACCAAGGATATGTGAACATATTCCAGTCCATACAATATAATAAAATCTACAAGGATAACAGAGCACATCAGTGGGAAATAGTCATACAAAAAAAAGGATAAGTACAATAACCAAGAAAAAAAAAAAAAAAAAAAAAATTAATTAATGAAAGAAATAAAGAAAAGAAAAGAAAAGAAGAAGAAAGGGAGGGGGATGGGGTCCTGCTGCTGCTGCTGCTGCTGCAACAAACTATTGCTCTAGTCATCCTGGTTTAAGGGGATCTGTAAACTATCGTAATAATTTAGGAAGGGAGTCCAAATCTTTGTAAACTTCTGCACAGAGCCTTTTAGAGTGTACCGGTGTTGCTGCGCTGCTGGCTTCCTCCAAGTTTACAGTAAAACAAACTGGTGGTGTGACCAATGGCCATTTACAATTATTAATACTATTACTATTATTAGCATTAGTCTATATTTTGGTTAAAACTAAGCCAGGAAAAAAACAAAAACATAAATAATAATAAAAAAACATATAATTAAAATCGAATTTTAAAAATAATTTTCGATTATGGAGACTGTAACGAATATTCGAATAATCGAATAATCGCTGGCATCCCTAGTAGTGCATGGACCGAGAAAGACAAACAAATCAACAACACAGATAGATTTATTCATTTTATAAAATGTAATTTATATAATTAAACCGATTCTTTTTTTGTTGTGTTCCAGGGTATTCTCTGAATACCTCGAAGGCCCTGACGGTTCCCCACTGGAGAAATCACAACTGCAACACATATTGTCAAAGTTTGTTAACCTCCCTAGCTTTGTGCTCCGAAACAGCCGTTCAGTGTATTCAAAGCTGATTTTAATCACGCGTATAAACCAATAATGTGTGTATTATCATCTGTGGCTCCAATCTGTGCTCACAGCAGCAACAGCCACATTTCATGCTGATGTGTATCTACTGTAAACAGCGTTGTGCCATATGTTGCGGCTGATGGACGGTACTCTTGGCTACACTCGGCTGCAGTAACTCACGCCGAACAGAGCCATGGGGGGGAGAAGCCATGATTGCTTCGTCCACCTGCCTCTTCCTTCCTCCAGCTGTCGTGATGGAACGTCACAGCTGCATGACGCAAATGCTCCTCCTGATCCATCGACACTGTGATTTGTTCTTTTCAATCCCCTTCTCTTTTTCTCAATGGATTACGGATCGTCTACCTCCTGCTCACATGCCGCTCTTGCAAGGTCTCAATCCCGCTGAGTTTGATTCACAGTTTTGATGCAGAGGCTTTCTGAGTGGATTCATCGCCCTGTCAGAGCTCATCTACTGGTACCTTAGTACATGCAAATCCCTGATGACTTAAATATTCATTACATTTTGATTGCATTGACAATTAAAGACCCTGAAACATTAAGATTAAGTGATAAAAAAAAGTACTTTCACTGACTACTCCAGGATTGTCCTGTCATGCACTAAGGGACATATAACACCATTCATATTAAATTCAAAAATAAGTAAGAAATAGGTTTAATATTTACATGAATCAGCTTTTCTTTTAAGAGAATTCTTCTGGAAATCAGCATGGCCTATGAACTCAACACAACTAACTGACCTCAGATCTTTATCTATATTTATTAGAAACCACATTATATCATTATTTTCAGGAATCATCCGAGGAAAGAATAAGGAAGTAGATGTCATCTTTCAGTGAGTTTTCCAACCTCAATGCCAACTAGAAGGGACCTCCAACAAGAGCTTTTCCAAGGTCGTTCCATAACTTAAAAATAATGAGTGTTACCGCCTCTTAATTCAGATGAGCTCAAACCTTTATTGGCCGCTTCGTTGGCCAATGCTATACCCTTTCACACAGTTTCATGACAATCAGGTCAGTATTATTTTCCATAATCATGTTAACAAACAGACAGCGAAATAACCAAATATTGTAACTTATTATGTCAAATAAGTAGTAGACAAAGTGTTTAAAACCATTACATAACAACTAAACTAAATGTCAGAGTGGACTTAAATTGAACATGATGTCACTGTCATTTCTGAACATTAATGAATCCTGCCAGAACTAATAGTTGAACTGAAGAAAAGGTCACACGTCATAACCCTGAACCAAATCTAATAAAGTGTGTTTGAATGAACCCTGCTCTGACACAGAGTGACAGAGAGGTAGACAGATGCACAGATGCACAGATGCACAGATACACAGATATACACACACACACACACACACACACACACACACACACACACACACACACACACACACACACACACACACACACACACACACACACACACACACACACACACACACACACACACACACACACACACACACACACACACACACACACACACACACCAGATCCTCCTCCACCACTGGGATTATCATCTTGAATGATATTTGATGAGACCAACTGAAGCAGAAATCCATGGAGCACTTCTGCTCTGTGTGACAGGCGTCATATGTGATTTATGACTTGGTTATAAGAACACAGTGGTCAGCTGGATAAAGGTTACCGCTCAAAATGAGATCGCCAAGACTCCTATTGACACGGGAAGACAAGGGTGTAGATATTGCATCTGGTGACATCGACTCACATGTGAACGGAATTCATAACAGGGGTGTTTTTTCTTCCCCTCTGTCACAAATACACTCTGAAGTGTGTGTGGGTCTCATTGAGATCGATTATTAAAACAAAAGAGAATTATCTAACCAAATGTAAACAGAATCTAGATAAAAGCAGGATTATAATGTAACTAAAGAAGACGCTCTGCATGATCACAGTCTTCTTTCTGTTTGTACCTCTTTTAAACTTTAGAAAGAACTGCGGCACGGTAACACAAAGTAAACTTTTACTTTTAGACTGGTGTGGACAGATAGCTGTATATTACCTCTCTAAAATAGGATGAAAGGCCAAAAAACAAGCTTTCAATATGTGTAAAAGCTGTATTATTTGTTTTTGGCCACTTCGGGGAAGTTGAAAAAGCTTTAAAGTCAAAAAATATAATCATCTTTAATTAACATATCAAATATTTAGAATGTGTTGGCAATCAAAGGCAAACACAAAGCTACATTAGCATTTATTTGGAGTTTGTTTCTGGCCATCTGAAGACTCTGAAGTCCTAACTTCACTTTCTTCTTTAAATCTCTGCTCTGGTCTAACCCCTGAGGGAAATATGTGGCAGTTAAGCTGCTAAATGCTCCTATCTTCACCAGCTAGCTGCTAACTCTGTTATGTGCCTTTTTTTTGCTGAGCAGGTAGATGGGTACAGTTGGTTTATTGCAGCTCTTTGATATAAAACAGCTGTTTGGTGCGGCTGGAAACAAGGCTGATGAGAGCAGGGAGAGTGATTTAAAACAGTAAAGTTTGACACCGTAACACCTAACTATTGGGAATGTCTACATCAGAGAAAAGAAAGTGCCACTCGTTTTTTTGTGGGCTTTACTCCAACGTCCTGCCATTTTAAGTTTGCTCTTGTTTGATTTTGGGGAACCACTTTACAATAAGACTAGCCTTATAAAGGGTTTCCGAATAGTTTGTAATTCATTTAATAATTCGGTTGTGAACACTTTATAAATCATTAATAAGCTTTTATAAGACATGAGATAAACAGGGCACCTGTGACCGGTTGCTTGCCAAATAGTGAGCCCACATTTATCTGTACTGCTAAGCTTTATTAGAAATGGTAGTAACTCATTAAAAAATGGGAATGTGTTTTACACTTTACAATAAGGCTCCCGCAAGGCAGTTATTAATGTTAGCAACTCATAAATAAATGGTCATAAAGAGATGCCAAGAAACATCAAGATGGAAGGGGGGAGAATCAACTCGGTGAACAACATATACCAAGGATGCGGGCTGATGAAGAAGACGAAGTAAGCTAGGTGTAAGGCTTCGTCATCTTGCCAAATAGTGAGCCTGTGTTGATGTACGAAAACTATGTTAGAACTGGTTTATAAATGGTTCTCAATGATTAATAAAGTGTTCACTTCCTAATTAATAACCTAATTATAAACCCTTTATGAATCCTTTATAAGGGTAGTCTTATTGAAAAGTGGTACCGATTTTGGTTCCTCTATAAACTTGATGACACTCTTTGACCACTCTCGGACCAAGTGGAGTGGAGGTTTTATAAATTATCTAAATAAGCAGCATCCTATGCCCACAGGAGTTTCTCCACAGATCACCATTTACTGCTCACACTCTGCTTATGTTTGGCAAAATTAATGAGTTGCATTGAGAAGGCATTGTAACAGGTGTTTTTTACAAAGCCATTACAAAGCAGTTTCTTCCGAATCAATGTCAATACAGTAACAGCTAATGCCCAAATTCCCTTCTTAACTGATAGTGATTTATTTATGTGTAGCAAGGTGTAGCTCACAGGTTGAGGTGAACATGATGGCCGGAGGTGTGGCATCATTCAAAGTGACAGCAAAGATCCCAATATCGTCCACTAATGCATCGTCAGCAGTGCAACGACTCAGCACTGGTAACTCTGGGCGATAAGGATTCCAATACACAATGAATCTCTCCTTAATGAAGCATATCAATAATGTAGAAGATTGCTAAGTAATTTAGACAATAATGTTTGGTCCTGTTTGCAGATCCTCACAATCCTGATGTAAGACCTCGCGGAACAAAGTCAGAAACGTTTGCTGCTGTAGAACCAGTCTTTACACCCTTTTCTACACAGGCAATACCACCATTTGAAAAATAATACAAAGTCAACCACGCACATTGTTACTTCCTTTGAATAGTAATTCATATTCATATTTTAATGTTTTCACAGCCGCCCCCACTTAAATGATGTACAGTAAAACTGATCTATAACACATTATCTTAATAATTCATTATTTATAAAATCTTAATTTGCAAATATTTCCCCTGCAGACTGTCGTGAAATATATGTTTAATAAAGTAGCATAACATGAGAGAAATCATTTAGTGTACCTTCACTCAAAATGTGTTTTTCTTCCATTTATGTCCACTAAAATTGTGACTTTGACTATACTTTGTAACAACTATCTTTATTGTTATTAAGTTTGTCACTAACGAGGTGTTTTGACATTCATCTATTAAATCAGAGGATGTCTGTGTACTTAAACAAAATTGGGTTTCGAATTCCCCCGGGAAGGATTGATTAGGTACGTCACAAATTGCATAACCAAATCACAAAGACAATGATGGAAATGGTGAGTGCGCACGTCATATTTCTAATGTCAGTCAAAAGCCCAGAGAGGTGCAGTGTCCTGATTTCTGCTGATCCCATAATCTCGCAAATATCAGTACGTCTGTTGGAACATGAGCTTGCAGCATTTTGGCACAGGAGCTGAAAAAAGCATCAGGTCGTGAAAGGGGATAACACAGCTTTTACCAAAAATAATATATAAATAAACAACATAATTTAAGCTGCTGCTGCACTCAGTTATGCTGGAATTAGACCACGATCAGAGACACAACAATTCAGACTGCTCCGTATCTGGGTCAGACTACCTGAATCACTGGCCAAGGGAAAAACCTCAACTTTGAAATTCAAGATAAAGGGAATTCGAAAGGCGCTGAGAGCCAAACATGGCACTAAATCGTGAAACCCTCCGACTCACACTAACACACTGCGTCTAATCAGTGTTGAATCATCACTTTCCTCTTGATGCATGTATGTAATCAGGCCTCTCTTAAGGTAATGTTCCACACGTTTTGCTTGGCGACGGTGATCTGGTTATTGAAGTGTCAGTGGATTCTGTAGTTCTCATGTTATCGCCTTGCCCACCTCATCATTCCTTCTCCATCGGGGGACAGATATTTCACGAGGCAAGAGCTTTGTGATCGTTCCGGTACCTTCACCACAGCCGGCAGTCTATAATTTACAACTAAGCACCCCCACCCTTCCTGCAGCCTCGTACTGTATGTGAAAGCAGCACCCATAAAACACCAGTGAGCTGTGGTGCGGATGAGGGGTGTGGCAGGCCATAAAAGTCTGGGGCCAGCTGATGATAATGTGCACACCAACGGGCAGGGGCCCTATCAGGTTTGTTTTATAACCCATCATGTGCAACACACACACACACACACACACACACACACACACACACACACACACACACACACACACACACACACACACACACACACACACACACACACACACACACACACACACACACACACACACACACACACACACACACACACACACACCCACACACACACACACACACACACACACACACACACACACACACACACACACACACACACACACACACACACACACACACACACACACACACACACACACACACACACACAAACACCACCACAAGAAATGTACCCTCATCACACGCAGCACACACACACTCGGCCACACTGTTAAGCCTTTGTGCCAATTATTTACAGCAGGTAAACATCCGATAATTTGTGTAAGCTCTCAAGAGGATGCGGGATCTATCTTAAAATATTAACTGTTGTGCTAAAAGCAACAGTATATTTTGGATTAGAGATGTTAGGATGGTCGCAGGTGTTAAGAGGATGAACTCAAAATAAAAAGTGTGAGATTTAAAAACTTACAAAAGGGTGACAAGCTCTAATGGATGTGAAATCTTTCATTCGCCACTTTTCTGCAGAGAAATGACCATGTTCCTCTTCTTAGTTATTTTTCACTAATGGATAGAATTCAAATCCTGATAAGTAATGACCAGATAAAGGCTTACATTACATTAATAAGGCATACTCACAGTTAAAAAAAGCAACTGCATGTGAATGTATTAACGCTCTCCCTGCTGAGGATGAGTCATTACAGTATCTTCCTACTGTATCACCTCATTATGCGCTGGGACGAGGCATTGACATGTTTGGCAGGTGATGCCGCATTTGCATGTGCGACATGTGCCTGGTTGATAGATCACCCTGACGGTGGAACCCGCCCGTAATTAGGACCCAAATGGCTTTACGGTGACTAATTATTGATGCAGCCAATATGTGACAGCTGCTAATAAATACTCACGCAGGCCGGACCATACAGAGCAAGACTGCATTAATGATCCACCGCAAGCACAAGGGGGAGGAGGAAAATTACATGTTAGCAGCCAAAGTATGTCCCCACAGAGTGGCGTCTGGTGGATGACAGTGATTGATTGTCTCAATAATACGGATGCGTCTCAGGTAAAAGTTGCCGGGAAAAGAAAGATATGCATTTCAGTTGTCCTGGAAAAAAGATTACAATGGTAACCATCGGCTGTTTAAAACGAAATTCTTACTGCTCTAAGAGCATTTTGGTCTCCAGTCTCCTGTTGTCTCCGTGATCTACAGCTCCATTGAGAGTCAACGGTAAAAGAAAAAGGGACTCGGCAGCAGTAAGGAGGAAGTTTTTATAAATGAAACAATAATGAAACTCTGTTGGGTGTAAAACTCTACAACAGAAAAATTAAGACTTTTATTTATTCTCTGTGACTAAAAGAAAACTATAAAGTGTCCAAGTGTTTTGCCCAAATTGGCTTTTAAATTCCTTAAATTACGATTTTTTTAATGTGAAACCATTAATCTGTAGTAAAAGAGTTACATATATTTCCACAGCTTGAGGAGTTATATTAAATAGAGGTTTTTAAAAATAGTGTTATCACCTTAGAGGCAGTGTATGGGCTGGTACCTGTAGATTAAAGATAAATCTAGTGCTTCAAAGCTTACGAACAGGGCATCATCTAATGTGTTTTTAAATGTAAAGCGCCATACTCTTGACAGAAAAGCTTTTTTATTTATTACGCTTCACTAATGGCTGCACTCTGCGATAGGAAGGAAGAGAGTGAAGCAACTTGGGATTGTGTTGCACCAGAAAACTGGATGTAATGAAGATGAATAATTAATAATTACGTGTCAGAGTGGCTTTACCGTAACCAAAGCTGCCCTGATGTATTCGCGTACAGCAAGTGTACCACTGTCTTCTTTTAAATGGAGACACAGAGCTCAGTGCTTCCAGCTCACTTCTAATGGTCACTTTTAGTCTTCATTGTTTTTATCTCATTGGAAGAACTTTATCAGTGCACACTTTCTGAATTATTATAAATCAACATAAAATGTAATGCCAGAAGCAATGAAACCGAAAATGCAGATAAAAAAAGTGCTGCAGTGGCTGATTTTGTTAATTTCCCCAGCGGATGCCACATTCTAGTGTTTATGCATTATTACACCGTATTAGCCTCTTCTTCATCTGTACTCTTTGATACCGTCATGAGTTACATATTGTAAATGCAGCGCCTACAGGCAACCAATACCTGGAAATCAGCATAAATGGTGTAATATCTGCTTGGGGTCATAAGGTGGGAACATAATGTATAACCTTTTATTGTTTTTCAGGAAGTCTTTGTACCCTAACATGCTCTTTCAAGAGAAGAGGGCAGATGCTTGTGTATCCTAACCCTAACCCTTGGGTCTTGCCAAAGATGACGAAAAATGCCTCTGGACTTTTTTACAGAAGAGGTTAGAGGGTCGCACACCAGGCCTTACATTATCGACCTCACACAATATCAGAAGAGATCAACAACTAAATATTTTGAAAACAAAATAAATGATTTTCACACATGCAGATAAACCAAATGTCCCTGTCTTTATGTGTGTAGTTCATAAAAAGTGTGTAAACAATATTATATTGGATTTTTTTTTTTTCCTTTTTTTTTCATAGGTGTCTATTTGTTCCCCATTTTCATTATTCTTTGACAAAATGGTGAACAACCACCGTACCAATGCAGGTCAACACTGCTCAGGAGGTAGCAATAACCTGTCAATCAATGAAATGAGTAGCTTCAGCGCACCGGAGCAGAATCAGTTGTTGAGTTCAAGAAATTGTAATCAAAGCCCTCACCCGTAACATCTCCATCAACAGACAAGGTGACGGACATTTGTCTGTCAACATGTCCCACCTCTTACCCTGCTTATATAGTGGGCAGCCGGCAAAATTACTTTTAGTGAAACTACAAGCATATGTTACCACAAATGCATCATCAACATGCACACCATCGAGTTGTTGAGCTCATGTCCCCGTTTGTACTCTTCCCCTGGCCATAAAAGTCTGGCTGTTACACTTAATGTCATCTAAAAAAGAGAAAGATAGACTGAGACTGATGATAATTTCTACCAACAGCCAGTAGAAGGAGAAACTTTTCAACTGCATCTGATTTTTTCTCAGCTTAGTGCAAATCAGTGCAAGTTAGCTTAGTCGTCAGTTGAATGGGGAGATACAAGATTCACCTCTAAAAGGATGATGAAGATGCACACATTGAAGGGATCATTTGTGACTTCTGTTGAACCGTTACCAAAGATGGCAACAAATAAATATCAAATTGAATTTCCTTTGATTTTCGTCTGTTGCTTTCAAGACAGGATGGGTCAGGATGGCTCATGACCGAAAGAACGAGATTGCGGGTACAAGCGGCCGAGATGTGTTTTCTCCGCAGGGTGGCTGGTGTCTCCCTTAGGGATAAGGTGAGAAGTTCAGTCATCCGGGAGGGACTCGGAGTTGAACCGCTCATCCTTTACGTCAAAAGGAGCCAGTTGAGGTGGTGAGGGCACCTAGTTAGGATGCCACCTGCGCTGTAACACCCTAGGGAGGTGTTACAGGCACGTCCAGCTGGGAAGAGACCAAGGGGTAGACCTAGGACCAGGTGGAGGGATTATATCGCTTCGCTGGCCTGGGAGCACCTTGGGATCCCCCAGTCAGAGCTGGTTGATGTGGCCAGGGAAAAGAAAGTTTGGGGCTCTCTGCTGGAACTGCTACCTCCGCGACCCGACTACGGATAAGCGGGAGAAGATGGATGGATGGATGGATTTCAAGACAGCATCAACAAGACATCTGACAGAGTGAAAGATAAAGCATGGCAGTGTTTGAAATAATCACCTACTGTATTGGTCTGTTCATTTACAATTTACAACTAGTTAACCGTGAGCAGTAACTTGACGTTAAGGGCAATGCATGAATCATCATTTTGAACCATCATTACTAGTTGAATATTCTCAAGACACAGTTTTGCTACAGTAACATTAGCTTCCAATATTCACTTCACTTTAGCAAGTGCCGTGTAATATCATCAGCACAGTATTTTTTATGAATCAGACCTTGAGATGGGGTTAAAAGCAGTTGCAAGTAATGCACAACTCATGTTGGTTTCACAACCATCTTGCCCCAGAGTGTACTGAGCTGAGCAAATATGGGTTTTATTTCCTGTAAATATAACTTAACATTTAGTTAGAGATTGCGTTATTTCTTCTCTCAAAGTTACACACCAGTGCTCCAAGGCAAAGAGTGGATGCTACAATTATTTCAATATGTCCTATATTTCATCATACCCCTTATAGAGAGATCATGTGACACGAGCACTTCAGGGAACAGGGTGGAGCGGGATATTCCGGTGTGTTTGAAGTCGTAGTCATGTCAGTGCATCTGCCAGCCGCCTACAGTAAAGGAATTTCCCACAAGGAGACGAGCAAGGCTGTACAAAGCATGAAGTCGTTGACGTATAAATCCCCAAGTTTCCAAACATCCAGTGAACATATCTTATAATATGGAGGACTGAGACTTTAAATAGAGGTTATGTGGTGCTGTACATTACTCTTAATCCCTTTAAGCTCCTCTGATGCCATAAGGTGTTCCTCAGGGGTGGCAGAGTGCATTTATAACTCTGTACCAAGAAAATTCTCACTGCTCTCACAAGACTCCAGGATGAGCTTTCAAACGTCCCAGAAAACAATATATCCCTCAATAACGCTGTCAAGACTTATTCATCACTGCCAGCGCTGGTAGGCTACCATTCTCCGATCTTTACTTATAGATCCATTTGTTATTAAAGAAACACAACTGGCGTCGGAGAAACGGTCGCTCAGAGACATCCTGAAGTCTGAGAGGAAAAGCAATTAGCTGCACCAAATTAGTTTGAATTTCTAAAGGCTGAAAAATCAAATGAGAATCTTAATGACTGCGTGAGTGAATATACGGGAAGCATTAAATATTTATTGGAGATGAATTGACATGGGCTTTGAAGGCTGATACACAAGTACAATTACAAGCATTCAGGTTTTGCCCCAGAACTATAATTTTGTGGTCCATTATGTATGTGACACTTAAGCTCTCCACTGACAATAATAAACAGTTTGAGGGTAAACAGCTCGTTGGGGGGAAGAATGATCGAAAAACAAATTCAATCTCCCTCTCTCACTCAGACAAATAAAGCATATAATATAATGGTGTACTTCAATAACAATTACAATATAAAAGCTTATTTCTGTCAGAAGACATGCTTGACAAACGCTAATGGTTTGGCTCTCAGTCTGCTTTAGTAAAGAGGTCAAGTATGGAGCAGATGGGCTGCAGGAAAATGAAATCACGTGGAGAAAAACTAACAGGATGTCGGCCGAGAACATTTCATTGCAGGGAACAAAACCATGTTAAGTGCAATATCATCTCTCAGATATGCATGAAAAACCCAGACAGCCGGAACATCTCCCAAATGGTTCCGACCATGGCTGACAAGTTAATGTGTTTTACGAGACAGGGTTTAATCTCTAAATAGGTTATCTGTGTTGTTGGAATGTGGTGTGACAGCGGTGTTCAGCAGACAGGAGCAGAATGGAAAGCCATCATTCTCAGATGAGCCCAATGTGCAGGATCTTCACACAGAGCCTCGAGCTTTGATCTACAGCGAGTCTGCGTCAACTCCATGTCTACTGTAGAGCTGATAAATAAAATACTGTGTGATCTAAATGTCAGGATTACATGAAGGATACATTAGGAAGCCTTAACGTGTTTTCTGTAATTCAGCAGGCACGTTGCTGGGTGCCCAAATGTTTGTTTTTTTAAAAGAGGAAATAATTTGCACATTTTCAGGTTGATATTTGTATTTAGTGCCTCTGACAGGTTTCCATGCTTTAATGTTCAAAAAGCTCTTTATTTTTCTCATACTGCCTCTTTCCACCCTCTGTCTGAAACCAGAGCCCAGTCTGCTCTGATTGGTTAGCTTACAGGCTCTGTTGTGATTGGTCAACCGCTGTGATGTCACTTTGTTACCAAAGTAAACAAAGGAGTCTAATGGAGGCTTTTTTAGGAGGGGACTTTGGGATTTTAGACTTTACAGAACATTTACAGTACATGCACAAAAACCTATACAACAAACTACAGGAGAGGGAAGACCCCAAAAAGCATAATAGGGCCCCTTTAAATGGGATAATATATCATGAAAAACCCACCAGAAATACATGGAGTTGATAGATTTCTTGGTCACGCTTTGCCTGCTTTAAACACACCCGTGCTTGTGATGTTTTGGTTAAAACAATGGTTTGACATTTTGGAATTCTCGGCTTTGTCCAAGAGCCAGGTGATCAGGTCAAAACCACACTTTTGTTTCTGCTAAATTTGCAGACGCGTACTTTAGCTTAGCATAAAAACAGAAACAGGGGGAATTAGGAGGCGTCACTATATTCTCTGATGGAGACAAAACTGCTATCCTAGGGCACCTCCTCCGACGCTGATGCTGCTGCACTCAGACCTCCATCAAATTTAAATTATCGTTTTCCATTGTGAGAGGATAATGGACTTTAGTGCACTACCATTACAGTCTTTTGCTGTACCCTATTTGAGTGTTGGCCCCGATAGTACTGCCATCATCACATTGTAAAAGTGAGAAGTCTTCACAGTAGCTGTACTTTGCAGAGGGCCTTAAACACACACACAAACACACGCACACACACACACACACACACACACACACACACACACACACACACACACACACACACACACACGCACACGCACACGCACACGCACACACACACACACACACACACACACACACACACACACACACACACACACACACACACACACACACACACACGCTATCAGTGTCAATGTGTGTAAAGGTGTTGATACGGAAATGTATGTTTCCTCAAACACAATGACTAGAACTTTTTAAAGTCAAATCAAATGTAATCATTTGTTTGCTTTAATGGTATTGATTTAGCTTTTTGAAAAACATTAAACACAATTTGGGGGGGAAAGGTATTTTTTTAGGATTTTTTAAAGACATATTTCCATTTAGTTTTTATGTAGAGGATTAATTTCTAAATGTAATCCCTGCCCTGTAAAACATAAACTGTGTTCTCTGTGACCTTGAATCAACTACAGATATGTCTAATAATACCTCTGAGAGTTTATTGTGTATTTTACCCCAATGTGAGTCTTGCAAACTGTATAATAATATTGTTTGCCTCGGGCAACATTGTCATTGCCCAAACAGCCAGGAATCAAAGTGATAATTAAACCAGAGCTGTCTCTATGATTACAATTACAACATAGCGGCCTGTTTTTTTATGTTCTGTAATTTACAAGCCTTCCTTGAAGAAAAACTAATTATGCTTTGATAAAGAGGGTTCATGTGATTTATAACAGAGGGCTTCGTTGCCTGAGAGTCACTTGTTATCTTTGTTTTACACGATGTATCAACAAAGATAAAACTAAACGGGAGAAGGGAAAGAAAAGTGTTGAGTAACATCCGTTGAATTTGATGGAAAACACTTAAAAAAGCACTTAAATTCATCAATCATAACAAACTACGACATCGCAGGTAGACATAAGCAATTTTATGACCCTTTGTTAATTTGAGATTTCTACCAATACATTTCCATTAGTTGCAGGAGTGTTTAAGATATAACTGGTGCAAGGCAAGGGTCCACTGAGGGGCTTTTAAACATCGTCAAGTTTTTCTAATCTAAGAAAGAAAGTTGAGCTAAAAAAACAGTGTAGTCGAACAATAACGGTTCATTTAAAGGCTTTATGTGCTGAACCAGGAATACATTGTTCTCATGTCATTAGGGAGCATTACATCCGTTCCCTATCTCACATCAATCAAAAAGTGTTATTCTTTCTTTTGCAAAGTTTGGACATCAGCCCAAGTGATGATGATGATAGTGAAAATGTACCCTAACCTTCATCAAAGACTCCTTGCAGACTTTCTTTGTGTTTGGATTACATGTTGTCAGCTACACATGCACTGAAAGGTGTGAAGAGAGCTCACTGCCCTGCATCACTTTAGTTTTCACACAGTTTGTGCAGCATGCAGCGCACAAGGTCTTGCATGTCACCTTCAGACTTTACTCACATGCGGACGGCTGAAGCACGAGAAAGTTACTTGAGGCTTTCATGGCAGCCCCCCCCCCCCCCCCCCCGCTGTGAGGCACACTTGCAGGCTACACGGATCTGTCATGCACTGATAAACATTAGAACAAAAGAGGTGTGCATTGAAACTAACCTCACAACACAGATAGATCCTCTCTCTGTCTTTTGAGGCCTCTGGGCATATGGGAAAGACTGGTCCTGATTGGCTGAGCACACACATGCAAATCTCATCATGCAGCTCTGCAGTGGAGAGTGTGTGAGAGAACAGGTGTTTCATGCTGGCCTCACACACCATGGATATTATGTGTGTGAGTCAGTGAGTGTGTTTGAAAGCTGCATGACAGTAGAAAAAACTAAAAGGAAGTAAAGTTTATAGTCCTTGTTACGCTCTCTTCTGTGTTTAGTGTAGCCCTCTTTGTTTGACATACAAACTGAGTTAATCAGAGTGTCCCTCAGGCAGGGAGGAGATGGAGGAGGATGTAAAAATGAAAATATGGGCACTGACTGCACAAAAGCACCAACATCCCTGACCTTATGAGCCACCTGCAGCATTTAGAGGGCCGGGAGGAACGGGATCGGACCAGAGATAAAAACATGATAATAATAATAATAGAAAATAACAGGATAAATAACAAAGTTCACAGAGGGTGTAAGCAGATGCAGAGCATAGGAGATGGTGGGTGGTGGAACCCCAGAGGTTGCAGTTTATTTATATTTCCATCTTTATGCCTACTTTCCATTTCTACAACCCCCCCTCCCTCCTCCTCCTCTCTCTCTCGAAGAAATGAAACCCAAGGCTCTCATCTGCACCATCAGCAGCAGCAGGGTGAACAGAGGAGCTTTTTGTCACTTTGATAGGACTTATACACACACAGTAGGAATATAGGAGGGCTATTATTCTGACACGCAACACACACAAACCTACTGTAGAAGCAATTTCATACATGAACATATCCTGTAACCCAGGACCATTTATTTTCATAGACGAGGCGATAGAGGAATATCTCTCACACTCATCTGAGGGGAGATAAATAAGAAGAGGCGAAGTCGGCCCGCCTCTCTTAAGGAAACATGCCGTGAGCTGAGAAACACCTTCCTGTGCGCACACTTTCTGATAATGCTATCACAGCAGGGGGGCTGTTTGGATGTTACCCAGGTTGTTTTACTCATACTTATACACACTCTGTTCTTTATCTGTGTGGACAGGACACGCATCAGATGTATCAAGAGGGCTTGCAGCACAGGGATAAGTGATCTCACACTCTAAAGTTGCTCACAGCACCCCCTCGAAACGCCCTCACTTCAGGAGGTTTCTGCAGGCAACTAATTGCTTTTTAACTTTCTGCTTTGTTTGTGAGCTAGTGCCTGTGAACTGATCTTTTAATGTCTGAGTTTACGTTTCGTTGTTTGCCTTTACATAGCACCGAAAAACTTCTAAAATGTCAGCGATAAGACTGTTATTGAACAGGATTAGTTAGCTCATAGTGAAGTACACAACATCATCTTAATGGTAAGTTTCATGTGTACTTTTAAATGCAGGATGTTCCTACAAAACACTACATGGGAGGCGTGTGGCGCGGTGGATAGAGCCTTGGTGTTGGGATCAGGGGGTCACAGGTTCAAACCCCACTGCAGTCAGCATGTCGTTGTGTCCCTGAGACGCCTCACCCCAAATTGCTCCTGTGGGGATTGCCCACAGTATTGAGTATGTAAGTCGCTTTGGATAAAATCGTCTAACATGTAATGTAATGTAATATAGCATTCAATAGGATGTCTTGAAACTAGATTACACAGCAATTTTAAAAAACAGCAATATATTGAGGCAAAAAATGCCAAATGACAAAGCTCTTTTCAACTTAACCTGTGGTTTGGGGCCACATTTTTAAGTAATTATGACAAACCACACCTGTGAAATCCCACTATTTTTCAAAGGATAGTTTGAACATATTTTTCAAAGGAAAATTTGAACATATTGGTTAATGCATATAAATGTGCTTTCTTGCCCAAAGAAGTTGAGACGAATGATACAACTCTGATATTTCTTCTGGTAAATTTGAATTTGCAGTAAGCAACTAGCTTAACTTAGCATAACAAGTGAAAAGACATTGTACTTTTAGCGAGTTGTTTATCATTTATACATTGTTTGTTTAATATGCATGCTAACCTGCTGCTAACTTTATATTGAACAGACAGACATTTTAAAGAAAGTTATAGAGAAGGAAAAGATTTCTCTCGACCATGAGATATACTCAAGTCATTTATTTTCTATCTCTTTTTAAAATGAGAATGGAAACTCCCAGCCAGGGCCATTCAAGTCAATGTCATTTTGGAATGAGTTGTTGATTAGCAAAGTAGCAAAATATGCTCTCTATTAGCAGGAAC
>NW_027639914.1:0-1000 GCF_949606895.1 Notothenia rossii
AATATGAGTTATGAATATTTGTATTGTAATTATTTTTTTTTTTTTGAGACGGGTGTCTAAGTTGATTACATCTGATCCAATGGAATAATTCAATGTGTACGACAGTGCCATAGCTAAGTGTGTCAGGTCTAAAGGTGTGTTTTGCTCCGCTCACCGGTCCCTCACAGCGGGCAGAGCTGCAGGTGCTGCTCTCTCTCTCTCTCTCTCTCTCTCTCTCTCTCTCGTCCAGTTAGACTTCACTCGCGTTTATGTCCAAATCCATCAGATCTTGCTAGCTCTAGCTAATGCTATGGCTGCTGCCCCTCCCTACACGCAGACCACGCAGACTCAAACCTCATCTTATGCCCACATTCCAGCTGAGAGGCTCTTCTCTACAGCTGGCCTGATTGTGAATCGCACCCGCCTCTCCCCTGAGGAGACATGCTCATATTCTTAAAGAAGAATGAGTATAGCTGCATTCTGTGCATAGGCCCTGTTATAGGTTGTTGATCTCTGTTGTGATAGGGTTACGTTACCCTAACCCGTTATGTTGTTCGTGTGTGACACTGTGAGTGACTGAGGAAGAGCTTTCAGACCTTAAAATCGTAGGTTTGTCGAGAAAAAAAAAAAAATGTGTTTAGACTTGTTAAAGACCAGAGGCCTGGACTACGAAGCCAGATTTTTGCTTAGCGAGCTAACTTCAGGGAGAACTCTGGGTTTCCGGTCCTACGACGCTCCTTAGAAGTATTATTTGAAGACATTACACATTAAGTTGACGAAACACTCGAGTCAAATGTAATGAAAGTCAGATGGTGTCTTAGACGGGGCAGTGATATCATAAACCTGTTAATGTACGCATTCAAACACTTTTTCTTTTACCAGCTGTATTCACCTTGCAGGTGCAGCTATGTGGCTTTGATCCTGGATACAGTGTTTAAGTCATGGATGTTTAAAGTTTAACTTCTTCATATGTCTAATATTATAGTTTCATTCCACTATAGCGAGAGCGCGTTTGTTTTGG
>NW_027639913.1:0-19641 GCF_949606895.1 Notothenia rossii
TCTTCTGTCTCTGAGAGTTATTCTAAAGTGAAAATCTCAGAATCGTGATTATTTTCTGAAAATCTCAAAATTCATATTCTTTCCTAAATTCTCAAAATTATGACTTTTTCAGAAAATATCGAAATACTTTTTAAAAAGAGGCTTGAACAGAAAGTGAGGAAAGGGGCGGGGCTACACAGGGTGAACAGGATTGCATGATATAGAGCAGTGGTTCCCAACCTTTTTTCCCAAGAGCCCCCCCAAATGACTCCTGTTGGAAGTTGCGTCCCCCCCACCCCCCACACACACACACATAAGGGGGTGTGGGGGGGGGGGGGGGCGCAACAGCGGTAATTAAAGTTCAAAAGTCTCAAAATGCTAAAACTCCTGTCACAAACTAGATGAATTTGAAGTATTTAGTTAAAGGAGGATGAGAGCGTAACTAAGGAGCTCTATTGGAGTGACTTTGATGGTTATTGGACTCAGGATTCATTCATTTGGATTCCCGCTGTATGAAGAAATTAAAGGACGGTGCAAGTGGAAACAATTCACAAAGGGATTAAACTGTTTAAAACACATGCTCAAAGTAAACCGGGTTTTGCCGATGTGTTTATGTGGATTCAAAAGTCCTAAATAATCTACAAAATGGACGAGACTTATCTGATCGGAGCAACTGACAAATAATCCAACTGAAACCGGCATGGACAATGACTATGTTTTAAAATATCCAGAAAAGCCCGGTTTGGACACTTTACGGCAGAAGAAACATTTCTATTAAAGAAAGAATTATACATTTCTGTCTTTTCATGCCTTTAATAGCTACAGTACTAACTTCAACAACAAAAAGCAAAAAATAAATAAAAAAGTCTAAATATGATATTTGGCCTCAAATCACCTGAGGCCTGGCGCCCCCCCTACGATCTTTGGCTCCCCCCCAAGGGGGGCGCGCCCCCCAGGTTGGGAACCACTGATATAGAGAATATAATCAAACAAACATTTTATTTTATTCTCCATGCAGAGTCGCAGTTCTCGCCTCAGGATGGACCCTGCTGCAGTCCTCCAGCCGTGGACCTCCGCCTCGCCCCCCCCTCCCCCTCCTCCACCCCCTCCCCCCACAGCAGTCCCCGGCCTCACCTCTTCTCTCAGGTATGTATGGGTTCTGCCGCTGAGAGGCTACAACTCGCTGTTCGCTGTGACGCGTTCCATATCAGAGTCCGGAGTCCTTTGTAGTCCAACAGAAAGTATCAGAGCAATTCACCCTCTCTCCTCGACGTCATGTCCCAACACCGGCATCCAACAGGTGACTGAACACCAGTAAACCACACCCACGTGACCATTGCCGGAAGTGATAAACAATAAGAATTAAAAATGATGCAAACAGAAATGAAGATAATAATATAAATATTAACAAGTTCTAAACGAGCATTATCGCTCCGAAATATACCAGCCCCCGATCTTGATGTTTGAAAGATATTTAACATTTTAAATCTAAAACAATGAACAAACAAGTACCATACCTGAGTACTTCTACTTTTACTCTAGTACAGGATCTGAGTACTTCTACTTTTACTCTAGTACAGGATCTGAGTACTTCTACTTTTACTCAAGTACAGGATCTGAGTACTTCTACTTTTACTCTAGTACAGGATCTGAGTACTTCTACTTTTACTCAAGTACAGGATCTGAGTACTTCTACTTTTACTCAAGTACAGGATCTGAGTACTTCTACTTTTACTCAACTACAAAATCTGAGTACTTCTACTTTTACTCAAGTACAGGATCTGAGTACTTCTACTTTTACTCAAGTACAGGATCTGAGTACTTCTACTTTTACTCTAGTACAGGATCTGAGTACTTCTACTTTTACTCAAGTACAGGATCTGAGTACTTCTACTTTTACTCTAGTACAGGATCTGAGTACTTCTACTTTTACTCAAGTACAGGATCTGAGTACTTCTACTTTTACTCAAGTACAGGATCTGAGTACTTCTACTTTTACTCAACTACAAAATCTGAGTACTTCTACTTTTACTCAAGTACAGGATCTGAGTACTTCTACTTTTACTCAAGTACAGGATCTGAGTACTTCTACTTTTACTCAAGTACAAGATCTGTGTACTTCTACTTTTACTCAAGTACAAGATCTGTGTACTTCTACTTTTACTCAAATACAAGATCTGAGTACTTCTACTTTTACTCAAGAACAAGATCTGAGTACTTCTACTTTTACTCAAGTACAAGATCTGAGTACTTCTACTTTTACTCAAGAACAAGATCTGAGTACTTCTACTTTTACTCAAGTACAAGATCTGAGTACTTCTACTTTTACTCTAGTACAAGATCTGAGTACTTCTACTTTTACTCTAGTACAGGATCTGAGTACTTCTACTTTTACTCAAGTACAGGATCTGAGTACTTCTACTTTTACTCTAGTACAGGATCTGAGTACTTCTACTTTTACTCAAGTACAGGATCTGAGTACTTCTACTTTTACTCAAGTACAGGATCTGAGTACTTCTACTTTTACTCAACTACAAAATCTGAGTACTTCTACTTTTACTCAAGTACAGGATCTGAGTACTTCTACTTTTACTCAAGTACAGGATCTGAGTACTTCTACTTTTACTCAAGTACAAGATCTGAGTACTTCTACTTTTACTCAAGTACAAGATCTGAGTACTTCTACTTTTACTCAAGTACAAGATCTGTGTACTTCTACTTTTACTCAAGTACAAGATCTGAGTACTTCTACTTTTACTCAAGTACAATATCTGAGTACTTCTACTTTTACTCAAGTACAAGATCTGAGTACTTCTACTTTTACTCAAGTACAAGATCTGTGTACTTCTACTTTTACTCAAATACAAGATCTGAGTACTTCTACTTTTACTCAAGAACAAGATCTGAGTACTTCTACTTTTACTCAAGTACAAGATCTGAGTACTTCTACTTTTACTCAAGAACAAGATCTGAGTACTTCTACTTTTACTCAAGTACAAGATCTGAGTACTTCTACTTTTACTCAAGTACAAGATCTGAGTACTTCTACTTTTACTCAAGTACAAGACCTGAGTACTTCTACTTTTACTCAAGTACAAGATCTGAGTACTTCTACTTTTACTCAAGTCCCAGACCTGAGCACTTCTTCCCCTCTGTGTTTTACACACTTTACCATCCTGTTAATGATACTCATATAGTTTTATAAATTCTTATGCATATTTATATATTTATACACCATACTCTACCCTGCTGTTTATCTTATTTATAAATGTCTGCTTATATTTGTCCTTAGTGTTGATGGTATATGTTTCAGAGGTATCCAGTAACAACTGTTCCCCCGACAGTAATATATCCTTCTCTTCTTCTGTGGTGTAGGAGGGGGCAGCGTTCCCCTTCTTCCTCCCCGTTGGGAACGCACCCCGGTTCAGCTTCCCCTCCTCGGTGCTCAGGGGGCCAATCAGAGAGCCAATCAGAGAGCCAATCAGAGAGAAGCTTCCAGAAACATCTGCGGACCCTGAGCTCACCTGCAGGTGGAGGAAGGTAGTACATACATTCATTCAATTGTTTCATATTATGTTATATTATATTATATTATATTATGTTATGTTATATTATATTATGTTATACTTTATTATGTTATATTATATTATATTATATTATGTTATGTTATATTATATTATGTTATACTTTATTATGTTATATTATATTATATTATGTTATACTTTATTATGTTATATTATATTATGTTATATTATATTATGTTATGTTATATTATATTATGTTATGTTATGTTATATTATATTATGTTATGTTATATTATATTATGTTATACTTTATTATGTTATATTATATTATGTTATGTTATATTACATTATATTTCTGTTTGATATTTTTTATTTTTTATAAGAGACTTGCTTTGTCTCACTTTCTTTTAATATGCTTTTACAAATATATTTATTTAACTAAATATTGTTATTATATTTCTTTGGACATTAAAACCATAATTATAAATATTTATTTTATATTTTCTTTGCAAAGATTATTAATGTATTGCAATGAAGAGCTAAGTGAACTGTAACTCCACCTCTGACCACCAGGTAGCGCCACCACTACATTCAGACCTGAGAGACATTCAAACACAGATAAATGTCCACACAAACACAAAGGGACCAAAACGAGATGCAGCAAACTGTGAAGGAGCAGAGAGAGAGGCGATACGATGATACAAAGACTCAAAATACAAATCAAATGTTCTTTAAAATCCTTCCTGCTGAGTTTCGATTGGAAAAACACACATTTATTCGAAAGTGCAATCTTACTGTGTGTTTGAATTTAAATTCATTCTACAATGCATTTCTTTAGAGGCAGCCCCCCACCCAGAAGAGATTTGTATCTGACATTAAGACTTTATTTGAAATACTACAACAGTATTTTTACCCAGATATTTGAGATACTCGACTTCCCTTGGATTCCTTCCATAAACATATTTAATAAGATAACGCCTCACTTTCAAACTGAAACATAAAACTTGAAATATAAAACTAATTGTGTTGATGTCGGTCGGTAATGAAGTGGGGGGGTCTCATGGGGATATCTGTAGGTTTATTATTTCCCCCATAGAGGGTTGCTAACGTGACCCCGTCTCTTCAGTGCCGCCGGCTGTTCGCCTCGCTGCAGGAGCTCGTAGACCACATCAACGACTTCCACGTGAAACCTGAAAAGGATTGTGGGTACTGCTGCCAGTGGGAGGGCTGCCAGCGTAATGGGAGGGGCTTCAACGCCAGGTAAACACACACACCACACACACACCTCACACACACCTTGCAAACATCCACTCTGTCTTCACACTGCGCTCACCGCCAGGGAGTATGGAAACAAGAATTAAAGGTATAATAATAATAATAGATGTTATTTAGCGGCGCCTCTCAAAGCACCGGGAC
Source organism: Notothenia rossii (assembly GCF_949606895.1). Taxonomy (NCBI): domain Eukaryota; kingdom Metazoa; phylum Chordata; class Actinopteri; order Perciformes; family Nototheniidae; genus Notothenia; species Notothenia rossii. The sequence continues at coordinate 4,920 of NW_027639913.1, forward strand.
AACTTACAATTCAGAAGGACAGGAACAGGGAACAAGTAGGGAACTGTGACGGTGCGTCACTCTTTTGTGACCCCTGGTCTCCCAGTTGTGTGCGTCACTCTTTAGTGTCCCCTGGTCTCCCAGCTGTGTGCGTCACTCTTTAGTGTCCCCTGGTCTCCCAGCTGTGTGCTTCACTCTTTAGTGTCCCCTGGTCTCCCAGCTGTGTGCGTCACTCTTTAGTGTCCCCTGGTCTCCCAGCTGTGTGCTTCACTCTTTAGTGTCCCCTGGTCTCCCAGCTGTGTGCGTCACTCTTTAGTGTCCCCTGGTCTCCCAGCTGTGTGCTTCACTCTTTAGTGTCCCCTGGTCTCCCAGCTGTTTGCGTCACTCTTTAGTGTCCCCTGGTCTCCCAGCTGTGTGCGTCACTCTTTAGTGTCCCCTGGTCTCCCAGCTGTGTGTGTCACTCTTTAGTGTCCCCTGGTCTCCCAGCTGTGTGCTTCACTCTTTAGTGTCCCCTGGTCTCCCAGCTGTTTGCGTCACTCTTTAGTGTCCCCTGGTCTCCCAGCTGTGTGCGTCACTCTTTAGTGTCCCCTGGTCTCCCAGCTGTGTGCTTCACTCTTTAGTGTCCCCTGGTCTCCCAGCTGTTTGCGTCACTCTTTAGTGTCCCCTGGTCTCCCAGCTGTGTGCGTCACTCTTTAGTGTCCCCTGGTCTCCCAGCTGTGTGCGTCACTCTTTAGTGTCCCCTGGTCTCCCAGCTGCAGCGTGTTTGTCGGCCACCATATGCAACATGTCTCATATTAAATTAGACAGCAAAGACCGGTGAAGCTCCTCTCTCTTTGTTTGCATAACTCATGTAAATATGATCCTGCAATATCAAGCTATGAGCTGTGTCAACACGTCCGTTAGCAGCCGGATCTCATACAGACCATTTACCAAGAAAATAAGTGTTGGTGAGTGTGTGTGTGTGTGTGTGTGTGTGTGTGTGTGTGTGTGTGTGTGTGTGTGTGTGTGTGTGTGTGTGTGTGTGTGTGTGTGTTAATGGATGTGTTATGATTCACAGATATAAAATGCTGATTCATATCCGCACACACACCAATGAGAAGCCGCACCACTGTCCCACCTGTAATAAGAGCTTTTCACGCCTGGAGAACCTGAAGATACACACCCGCTCACACACAGGTGAGACCCACGCACACACACACACACACACACACACACACACACACACACACACACACACACACACACACACACACACACACACACACACACACACACACACACACACACACACACACACACACACACACACACACACACACACACACACACACACACACAGGTTGGTAAAGCTGGTGACTACACTCTGCAAAGTAAAAGCACTGGAGCCCAAACAGGAACACATGATAAAGTGAAGCCTGCCATCAATACACAACATTCTCTGCTCAAATAAATACTGTATCCTTCAATCGTGAAATATGCTTTTGATGTGGCTGACGTAGAGTTCAGATAAGGGCCTGGTGTTACAGTGAGTACAGCTCAGTGCGTGTTCTGGTTAATGTTCCCCCTGCTGGGCGTGGTTCAGTTCCCCCTCTTTATCAGCACCAAATGGTTTAAAGTCCATTGCAGAGCGACTGGAGGGAGACGATGGGGTTGGACTCATCTGATCAATAATCTGTGTAATAAACCACAGCATTATCCGGAAATGGCCGAGTGACGCAAAGGCCAAACAGTAAATACAGAACTCCGATCCAAAAATAGTGCTTTTCGCGTATTTGTAAATTAATTATAGTATTCACAGATTTTCTTTTCTTTCTGTTTGCGTATTTGCAGATCTTTTTTTGTAGATTTACAAACAATTTTTTGTGTTTGTGGAAGGTGTTTTCACATTTAAAAAAAAAAAGGTTGTTTCTTTAATCTTGTTTTTGTATGAATGTTTATTCCTGCCTAATTTTAAGCATTTAGCAGTTCATCCTGAAACCAGGCCACGGCTGAGGAGATATGAAGCCGTTATCAATGCCGTCCTTAGCCGCTTTCACACCAAGTACTTTGCGGTCCTTAGTTCCCGGTACTTAGTTCCCGGTACTTAGTTCCCGGTACTTAGTTCCCGGTCCTTAGTTCCCGGTACTTAGTTCCCGGTCCTTAGTTCCCGGTCCTTAATTCCCGGTCCTTAGTTCCCGGTACTTAGTTCCCGGTCCTTAGTTCCCGGTACTTAGTTCCCGGTCCTTAGTTCCCGGTACTTAGTTCCCGGTACTTAGTTCCCCCCAAACTCTTTAGTCCCTGGAACTATCTAGTAGATCGCGTTCACGCCGGAATAAGTCCCTGAGGGAGGATTACACAAATGAGCCGTTGTCGTCACTTCTTCTTCTTCTGCTTTGGGTTTACTGGCAGGCCGCAAACAACCAACTTCACGGCGTATACTGCCACCCGAAGTCCCGGAGTCCCCCGGAGTTGGGGACTGGCTTCAGTCGAAGCTGCTGGTTAGCGTCTTCCGAGTAAACTGCCAGAACGCCGACACCTTCTCACCTCCACCGCCCCCATGTTTTTTTTTGTGTTGCCATAAGTTGGTCTCTCTGCGTTGATGCGCTGGGCTAATGCTAATGCTAATAATGCTAATGCAAGTGTAACCGCGTCCGCGCACACGGCTTAAAGTTTAGCTGTTCTACTGATCAAAGTTGCCCTCTAACTCAACTTGATCAAACAGCAAAAACTCCACAGATTCAATTTAAAGAAACAAGATACAGTTGGCAGTCAACAAAAAGGCTTAAGACGAGGATTATCTCTCAATTAGTGTTTTTATTATCTCAATGAATTGATGTAGTGTTGTGCTTCGTGTCTTCTGTTGAGGGATCCAGCACCCCTGACGTGAGCGGCAGCCTTGGGAGTTGGGATTCAGCATTGTTAGGCCCTCACGTGCACTTCACTGCCCCTCAAGGAAAATCCTTGTCTTAAGCCTTTTTGTTGTAATACAGGTCTAATAACAGTGTGTTATTGGTGTTACCTGGGTGTAATACAGGTCTAATAACAGTGTGTTATTGGTGTTACCTGGGTGTAATACAGGTCTAATAACAGTGTGTTGTTGGTGTTACCTGGGTGTAATACAGGTCTAATAACAGTGTGTTGTTGGTGTTACCTGGGTGTAATACAGGTCTAATAACAGTGTGTTATTGGTGTTACCTGGGTGTAATACAGGTCTAATAACAGTGTGTTATTGGTGTTGTGTAATACAGGTCTAATAACAGTGTGTTATTGGTGTTGTGTAATACAGGTCTAATAACAGTGTGTTATTGGTGTTACCTGGGTGTAATACAGGTCTAATAACAGTGTGTTATTGGTGTTGTGTAATACAGGTCTAATAACAGTGTGTTATTGGTGTTGTGTAATACAGGTCTAATAACAGTGTGTTATTGGTGTTGTGTAATACAGGTCTAATAACAGTGTGTTATTGGTGTTACCTGGGTGTAATACAGGTCTAATAACAGTGTATTGTTGGTTAAAAATAAAGAGCTTTTTGAACATTAAAGCATGAGCATGAGTATAGACACTAAATACTGACCTCAGCCTGGACAAATGATGTCCTCTTTAAGTTGTAAAAGCCAGTGTTCCTGACTCTGTGTGTCCCTCTGTCCCCCCCCCAGGAGAGAAACCCTACATGTGTCCGTATGAAGGCTGCAGCAAGCGCTACTCTAACTCCAGCGACCGCTTCAAACACACCCGGACTCACTATGTGGACAAACCGTACGGCTGCAAGATGTCCGGCTGCCTGAAGCGCTACACCGACCCCAGCTCGCTGCGCAAGCACATCAAGGCCCACGGGCACTTTGTGGCCCCGGGGCTAGGAGCCACAAAATGCCGGCCAGGGGTGGGACTCCTGGGGCTACAGCAGGGTGAAGCGCCCCCTCTCAGCGGGGCCCATTTCCTCCTCCCTGGGGCCTTTTTGGGGGGCTTCGGGGCGCCTCTTTCCACTTACTGCCGCCTCGGCTGCATGGGGCCCCTCGGCCTCTCCGACTCCCCCCTGATACACTTCGGACTCTCGGCGGTGTCCATGCTGGGGCTAGGGGCTCTGGGGAGGGGGGTGTCGAACAGAGAGGAGGAAGAGGAGGAAGAAGAGCAAGAAGTGGAGGCGTTAAATCTGTCTGCAGGGGGGGGCCCCGGACGGAGGGACCCTCTGTCCTGGGTGCTGGTTCCCCCGAGGGCCCTGCTCCTCCAACCAGCTGTTGTTAGATAGGACGTGCAAGGTGCTCTGTGTGTGTGTGTGTGTGTGTGTGTGTGTGTGTGTGTGTGTGTGTGTGTGTGTGTGTGTGTGTGTGTGTGTGTGTGTGTGTGTGTGTGTGTGTGTGTTTGAATGAACAACGCCTGAACACGACCTGAGTGTTGGGTTGCAAAAGTCTGACGCTTTAAAGGGTCAGTTCACTCAAATGAGAGAAAAGAGTATCACCATCACCAGCGCTAAGCTAAAGGAGGCTGAGTTGGGCGTGAGGACATTTAGTCGTCTCATTTAGACTCTTGTTAGCAACCGGACGTTTTTAAATCCTCCAGTGGGGTGTTTTCTGTATTTTATGTGGTGGAACAAAACGTTAAAGTCTCTTCAGCTTGTGTTAACCACAGACTATTATTATTTCAGCATAACAACCAGAAACACATTCAGAGAACCGTTGACCTCCAGGACGGGGACAGGAAGTGAGGGAATGCTGAGTCACTTCAGGGTTGAGAGGCGGATATCTAAACGAGAGGAAACGTCCTCTGTCTGCATGGCTTGATAACGCTTCAGTGAAATGAAGTGAACTGACCCTTTAATATGTTTTTACCTTTCCATTTATCTACACTTTAACTTCCTGGACAATCCCCTGAATTAGATGCTCTAACGCAGGTCAGGAAAGAGCAGACGCACTAACCATTTTCAACTTTTAACGTTTGACAATCCTCCTCTCTAACTGATGACGGGGAGCAACGAGAAATAAAGTCCGTACACATAATTCAATGTACCATTAAAACATAGACTTCTTTAAAACCTGCCAACAACACATCAGTCTGGATGTTTCCTTCAGGCAAAGCTTGTGCAGTTAAAGCGGGGTAGGTCATTTTGGAGAAACCAGCTCCAGTGCGATAGCATTTGAAAAAACACAGCGGGAAAAGATCTGCCCCTTCCTTCAGACTCCCTCACAGAGCCCCTCCCCCAACACACACGAACGCGCACATGACCAATGAGGGCACAAGATCAGTTTGTGCACAGATGGAAGGCTGACAGGCAGGTAGGCCATCCAGTTACTTTAGCCGGCTCAGATGATTGGTCGTGCTTTTTACAGCGCTACGGCTTCCACAGATTAAAAGCTTTTATGGATTTATTGTCAAAGCACTTCAGATATTCATTGCTATCAGGATGTTAAGAGCACTCCATGGAATATAACAACAAGTGTATCTCGAGCCGGTTTCTCAAACTGACCTACCCCACCTTTAATGGCTTACATTTCAAAATGAGATATACATCTTTCGAATATCTGACAGCAACTCCCACACAATGGAGCCACACATTTCTGTGGTTATTTGAATACACTGCTTACAGGGTATTTATCTGTTGCTCTGGTTTGACTCTGACAGTACTGCAGTACATGTACTCACGTGCTGTACTTTTGAGGGAGTGTTTCACTTAATGCTGCTTCACTATGTTCTAGAAGTAATCAGATCCTTTACTTCAGCACAATTACTAATACCCCAGACTGAAAATACAGCAAGTAAAAGCCCTGATGTCAACTATCAGCAGCAAAATGTATTTAAAGTTTCAAAAGCACTCAATATGCAAAAGGTGTCTGTTTTTACAGAATAGTTTAATGTTCAGGTTTTATCACAAATACATAAAACTGTTTTTTAAATGATAATTTTCATTATATCTGAAAACATCAGGTTATTTCTGTAATAGTGTAAACATAATAATATTTCCCTCTGACATTCAGTGGAAGTTATGTCAGAAAATATAATACTAAGATAAACTAAAAAAGTACCTACATTTACTTACAGTACTTAAAGTTACATTCAACTGGCCAATACGCATAAGGAGTACTCTAAGTACATGAGGGACATTTTGATGCCAATTTCCTAAAGAGTGCAGGACTTCTACTTGTAACAGAGTATTTTTACACTTTAGTGGCTACTTTAACTCATATCTGAGCGTGGTGTTGGGTTAAAGAGGCCCTGAACATCAGCAGGAGGGGACTCTTTAAAGTAGAGACACTACATACTGATATACACCTGAACATCAGCAGGAGAGGACTCTTTAAAGTAGAGACACTACATACTGATATACACCTGACCATCAGCAGGAGAGGACTCTTTAAAGTAGAGACACTACATACTGATATGCACCTGAACATCAGCAGGAGAGGACTCTTTAAAGTAGAGACACTACATACTGATATGCACCTGAACATCAGCAGGAGAGGACTCTTTAAAGTAGAGACACTACATACTGATATGCACCTGAACATCAGCAGGAGAGGACTCTTTAAAGTGGAGACACTACATACTGATATACACCTGACCATCAGCAGGAGAGGACTCTTTAAAGTAGAGACACTACATACTGATATACACCTGAACATCAGCAGGAGAGGACTCTTTAAAGTAGAGACACTACGTACTGATATACACCTGAACATCAGCAGGAGAGGACTCTTTAAAGTGGAGACACTACATACTGATATACACCTGAACATCAGCAGGAGAGGACTCTTTAAAGTAGAGACACTACATACTGATATACACCTGAACATCAGCAGGAGAGGACTCTTTAAAGTAGAGACACTACATACTGATATACACCTGAACATCAGCAGGAGAGGACTCTTTAAAGTAGAGACACTACATGCTGATATACACCTGAACATCAGCAGGAGAGGACTCTTTAAAGTAGAGACACTACATACTGATATACACCTGAACATCAGCAGGAGAGGACTCTTTAAAGTAGAGACACTACATACTGATATACACCTGAACATCAGCAGGAGAGGACTCTTTAAAGTAGAGACACTACATACTGATATACACCTGAACATCAGCAGGAGAGGACTCTTTAAAGTAGAGACACTACATGCTGATATACACCTGAACATCAGCAGGAGAGGACTCTTTAAAGTAGAGACACTACATACTGATATACACCTGAACATCAGCAGGAGAGGACTCTTTAAAGTAGACACACTACATACTGATATACACCTGAACATCAGCAGGAGAGGACTCTTTAAAGTAGAGACACTACATACTGATATACACCTGAACATCAGCAGGAGAGGACTCTTTAAAGTAGAGACACTACATACTGATATACACCTGAACATCAGCAGGAGAGGACTCTTTAAAGTAGAGACACTACATACTGATATACACCTGATCATCAGCAGGAGAGGACTCTTTAAGCTTTAATATTACAGGTGTGTTACTGTCCACCTTTTCCCATATAAAAGAACTTTAGTGGAAACGCCAACACTTCAAAATCAATGGGTAAATGTTCCTGACGGTTGAGCTGTTAAAGGTGAAGCTAAAAGCAACATGGAAACAGATGTATTGAATGGAGTGGTGAGGGAAGTAACCTGCCACACCTGACCTCTACCTGCTTCAGTTCCTCACCACACAGTGAATAAGGAGACTTTGTGACGCAGTAATCTTTTTATGAGGTACTCATAAAGAGTCCTGGGTGTGGAGAACTTGAACAATATGTGGCGGAGAATATTAACTCGCCCGTCTGACCACGTGACTTGTCAAAGTCACAAGAGAGAATATGTGTTGACGTAACTGAATGTTTTGTGTGTGACTCTGCAGTTTACTGTCGCTCCGTCTTCACTCTTTTATTAATTTCAAGACAACGATCTGCTCAGGATCCGCTTGGCACCTGGACGCAGGGCGAAAAAAGGTGTGTGCCAGTAATGAGAACACACTCGCTGCACAAAGAGAAGCCCTCCAGTGTGTCTTTGTTTGACGATGGCCGCATGGGGCCAGTATCCCAGATGAATTATGAACTGTTATTGCTCATCAGTATCTCTAAAGGTGTCCAAGTGCCTTGTGTTATGAGTCAATATAAGAGAAATATTTACACTAATGTATAAATGTGCTTTTCATTACCTTTTAGACATGTGACACTGAGTAACTTGACCACAGACGTGACGTGTACGTCAGGGCGCTGCAACACTTTCAGGACAATGACTTAAAGTCAATAAACAAAATAAAAAAAATCATTGTTTGTGTCTCTGTTGTTTTTAAGTAAACATCCCGTTCTGTCTGTGTTTATGTGAGAAATCTTAGAAACTATTATTTCATTTGAATTTACTGTGAGAATGTGGAACAAATCCCAGATGTGAACAGAAGTATTATTATTTTTTGGATCCCCTTTAATTTCAGCATGTGTAGAAATGTTACTGAGACGATGGGAAATTCCGAAAAAAATAAAAGAATAATCTTACAAAAACGTTTCAATAGTAAAAGATGGATAGGATTCACAAAAGGTAAGATTTGTATTATGATTAAATCTGAAGTTATGTTTTCCGTTTCCTTTTTATTCCAGCATTCATTGATTTGGTTACACCAAAGTATCAATGAGCTCCCAAATGATTGATTATCAAATGAGAATAAATAATTAACTCACGAGGCAGCTTTAAAATGAATGTTCAGGGAACTCACATTTTAAAAGGGGCAGTGCAGAGAGCTAATACCCATATTCTCTCTTCTAAACCATCAACGTGATGGCCTCAGACAAGGGACTTGTCTCTATTCTTGTCTTGCTCGATCTTAGTGCTGCATTTGATACTATCGACCATGATATCCTATTGCAAAGACTAGAGCACTTAGTTGGCATACAGGGAACTGCTTTAGGCTGGTTTAGGTCCTATCTGAACGCTCTCAGTTTGTACGTGTCAACGATGAATCCTCCACGCAAACCAAAGTTAGCCATGGAGTGCCACAGGGCTCAGTGCTTGGACCTATTTTGTTCACATTATGCTTCCGCTAGGCAATATTATAAGGAATCATTCTGTAAACTTTCATTGTTATGCGGATGATACTCAACTATATTTATCAATCAAGCCTGATGAAATTAATCATCTAAATACAATTCAAGAATGCCTCAAGGACTTAAAAACGCAACACGTTCTCACTCCCAACCATACTTGTCAACCCTCCCGATTTTCGCGGGAGACTCCCGATTTCATTGCCCTCTCCCGGTTTCCTCCCGGGGTCATATTTCTCCCGCATTTCTCCCGATTTCTGGCAAAATCAGAATTACTCAGGACTGTTTCCACTCGGACTTTAATACAGCTACACCATTGTTTGGTTTCCATGGTAACAAGTCTCTTTAGTAGCGCGCGAAACTGAAAGTCTGAGAAGGTGAGGCAGATAGTCAATCAATCAATGTTTATTTATATAGCCCAATATCACAAATGTTACATTTGACTCAGGGGACTTCACAGTTTGTACAGAATATCAGTATGACAATACGAGACCCTCTGTCCTTAGACCCTCTGTCCTCAGATCCTCTGTCCTTAGACCCTCACATCGTACAAGGAAAAACTTCCAGAGAAAACCCACAGTTTAAAGGGAAAAATGGGAGAAACCTCAGGGAGAGCAACAGAGGAGGGATCCCTCTCCCAGGACGGACAGACGTGCAATAGATGCCGTGTGTAAATTGAAAAGATAATACATTTGCAACATAGGTAGTCACAGAAAACAGAACAAAAATCGAGAACTACTCTTAAAACATTCATATATACCCACATGCCAGCTAAGGTCAGAAGAGCTTTATTTAACAGCTGCTCTTATGTCTGTGACCCCTCCTGTTGTTCATTGATAAGCCTGAAACATGCACTTGTCAAGGTTCAGAGGCACATTTTGTAAATATGGCAGTAGCCATCGATCATCTTAAGATAAGATATACTTTATTGATCCCAAGTTGGAAACATTTGCGTTACATCAGCATGTGTAACAGTTGTTAATATGCAGTGGTGTTTATTTGTAAATCATTTCGTATAATCACACAAATTCTGTGTTTTATATTTAATAATTCTGTGTTCTTTATTTATTGATTGTTCAATACCTGACAAGGCCGGAGATGAAAAACTTGGGTCACAGGTTCCTCAACAGTGCATCACAAGACATCTATCAATATGTGTGAATACCTCCACCATTAAACTGTCATTCTGCACATTTCTTATTCTATCTACACACATCTTATATAAGAGTATAAAACATATGTATAATATCAGTTAAAATAAGTGCTTCAACATGCAGTAGTTAGCATTGCAGGAAAGCAATATATCAGTACTTTGTCAGGCTTAATGTTTATACCCCCAAAGCTTTTCTCTTATTCAAAAGAAGACCTTAACCTAAAGTATTCTTTAATGTTTAAATAAAGCCTTATCAGTTTGTCTGTCTGTGTCTCCTATTAATATCTAATAATACAAATAATACATTTCAATAACGTGCTGTAACCACCAGGTGTCCCTTTCTATCAGCTGTCCTTTATGGTGTAAATACAGCCTATCTACTGATTGGATCAAATATAAAAGTCAGCTGAATTAGTGTTGATCCTGCGAGGAGACGTATTGTGTGAAGAGAAATATAAGATGTTTTTTGATTGCTGATATATTTATGATCCATGTCACGTTTTCAGTTTCGGCATTCCTGTTTGTCTAGAAGTCTCCTCATCAGGGCTCTATAAATAGAGAACTACGGCAGATATGTAATATGTAATGCAGCCGAACCGTGTATTACAATGCCGTTATCTGATGACCTTCAAAGAGCAAAGCAAGCACACTCGGAATAAAGTATTATTATAGTAAAAAAAACTATAATGTCCGTGCGGAACAATACCCCAACCCATAGATCCGCGGGTGAATAATATTCACCACATTACACACATCCCTTCACAAACCTTCAGAAATGTCCGGAGTCTTGTTAATGCTCAGAAAGATGTCAATCTGGTTGGAAATCAGCTCTGTAAAATGTCCGTCCGAAAGCAAATGCGTGTTTAAACACCATGGGGTTTGCGTGCGTACAGAACCCTTCATTCTGATACTCATTACGACAGGGGCATGATCCGACATAACTGTAGTTTCATCTGAACAGGAGCTCAGGGAAGGGGAGTCTGTCATCTACCATAAAGTAGTCTATCCGAGTGAACGTATGGTGAACATGGGAGAAAGAGGAGTATGCTTCACCGGTGGGGTTAAAGAAGCGCGTGGGGTCCGTTAGTGCAAACTCACTCATGAAGTCTCTAATCGTCTTATCAGACCCCGAAGGCGTAACAGTCTTCTTGGGGGAGCGGTCCAGCTGTGGGCTAAGCCAACAATTAAAGTCACCACCTAAGATAAGGAAGTGTGAGGACATGTCAGGAAGGTTAGAAAAGAGCTGCTGAAAAAAATTCACATCATCCCAGTTCGGGGCGTACACATTCACAAGTAGAACAAGGGTGTCGTATATCATGCCAATAACAATCAGGTATCTGCCGTTCGGATCAGAAACCATTCCAGGAAAAACAAAGGGAACCGGTTTGTGTTTCAAGAAAGCAACTCCTCTAGACTTGCTGGTAAAGGATGAATAGTAAGCATGAACAATCCATCCATTCCTAAGTCTAGATAAAACAGATGGTTTGAAGTTTGTTTCTTGAAGATAAATCACTGGAGCACCCACATATTGAAGATGGCGCAGGACCCCTGGTGTGTTTAACTGGGGAGTTCAGACCCCTGCAATTCCAACTAGTAACCATTAGGGCACTCCCATCAGGGCGTTGAATTAACCTGGGCTGGACCATTTAAAGATAAAACGGAAATATGAAGGACCGGCAGCACAACCAACAAAACAGAGTGCAATGATGAATACAATACAAATAAAACATACAAGACAAGAACATGAAACATACAGAGCCCAGCTCCCCGGCCCCCCAGCACAGACCTCTCCCCAAACGAGATGCCACGTGCAAAACCCAAACTAATAACTAGGCCTAAACCTAAACGCTCCAAGGTAGCCTTAGAGACACAATTGCGTTACCTGAGATAAAGTGACATATTAAGAATTCTTAAACGTACATTGTACAAACCACTGTGTATAAGTTATCCATAATTGAACTAACAACCCGAGTAAAGAGGTATCCGTAATGGCCCAATATGTAGTGCAAAAATAAACACTAATTATAGTATATATATATTCTCTTAATTGTATTTTTATTATTTATCAGAGCTCGGTCACGTGGACCGGCGCAAGGCACTTGGAAAATGTAGTCCACAATATTGTCAACAAAATCTAGCGATCTCCAGCTGAAGAAGGAACGACCATCATAACTGTTTGTAAACAGACCAGCTGCAGGCAGTCTATTTACAGTTCTTATTAACAAAGTCAGAGGCCACCGTAGGATCCTCAAACCCGTGTGACGTTCCATTCGGCATGGTCATTTTGAGAGTTGCCGGGAAGAGGAGACCAAACTTCACATTTGGGTAGGAATGTAGAGTACGCTTTCTGGGACCAAAGCAGCTCGCTTCTTGGCAACGGAGCACGTATAGTCCGGGGAGATGGAGATCCTCTTGCCGTTGTAGAGAAGAGGAGAGGATTCACCAGCCCGCTGCAGGATCTGGCTCCGGATATGAAAGAAGGGCCGAGGTGAGGTCCCCTCCTTGGGTCTCTCTCGCAGGGTCCGATGGGCACGGTCAAGTAGAGGCTTCTCGTCCAGCTTGAGCAAGTCCCGGAGCAACTGCGTGACGAAATCAGTGGCACGACCTGCCCTCAAGATCCTCACATTTGTCATCCAAGCGTTTCACTTGTGAAGTTAGCGTGTCAGCTGTAGCTTCCTGTTTGTCTATCCGAGTGCTGTGGTCAGTAGCTTGCCCCAGATCTCGGATGGTGGCTCCGTGTGCCTCCACTGCGCCCTGAAGTGGTTCAACTGAGCTCTTCAGTTCCTGTCTCACTCACAGTATTTCAGAGTGCAGACTCGCGGCCGACTCATCGATTTTCTTGAATATGTCTTGAGAGACTCCATCATTGATCGCAGCAGCGGGGCATCTAGGGTGTCCCCAGCAGCGCTAGCAGGATCAGCGCTAGCCGAGTCAGGAAGGAGTGAGGGTTTGAGGCCTCCTTCTGCGAGGTCTTGTTTAGATCGAGTAGTAGTCATTTTGGCCGGTTACAAATCAAAATAATTGAGCTAGAGTTCGCAAGAGTAATTTATAAGTAGCTTATAGTGAGCCAGACTGCTCAATGGGAAAGTATTTTGAAGTCACTAATCTGGGAGCTGTCAGGACACACGTCTACTCGCCTCATTGCATTCCTCCCACCTAGCACCTCCTCCCACCTAGCACCTCCTCCCACCTAGCACCATGACCATTTCTTTAATGCAGATCAGAAACCTGTTTTCACATTGGTGATATCAACTTCTCTTTTTATTATTCTCAATGCGGGGTGGGGTCTGGTGCCCTGCTCAGAAGGCACTAAAAAGGAGGTGAACTGGTGACTGATACTTCGTCCAGTCTAGGAACTGGCGCCCCTTTCATTTCCCATCCCTACAGATTTATCTTTTGGCCCCCCAAAAGAAACAAATAAATAAGTGAACCTTCCAGTGTCCTTGCCCCCAGGGGATTCCTCAGTGTCATTGTCCTAACAAGGGGGCTCAGGCCTCTTCAAGTCTTTCCAGTAATCCACCAGCTGTTTAGGAGACCCCAGGATGTAAGTGATGATCTTGGAGTATTCGCAGCGATTAAACTTTGTGCTATAGGCCTTGAACCTGGACGGGTCAGGGGGAGATTGGGGAGAAAGTCCCAGCTTTTTCATGCAAGCTCCAACATAAGCATCCTCTATGTTATAGGGATTGATCGATTTGGAAGCCTCCACAATCTTCTCAGGAAGATCATTGGAGAACACGTATCCCATGCCCAGAGTGTAGGTGGGGTATAAAGGCTCCGGGTACATCTCCACAGGGACGTACCACTTGGAGTTCTTTGAGCGGATGACCGGCCTGTTCCACATGAGCATCCGGTCAGGTAGTTCAGCTTGGGATGTCCGGCTTCCGTAGCATCATCACTAAATTGTCAATGTTCAGGAACATGTCCGAGTCCACCTTCATGGCGTACGCGGCTTCGGGGCAGCGAGTGGCCAACCAGTCCATGATCACCATGGTTTTGATGGTCAGATTGAGGTAGGTGTCCAGGAAGTCGCTCTGGATCAAGTCGTGGTGCAGTCGGTTCTCCTGTTGGAGCTTCTCCTGCAGCGCATCCACATGGCTCCTCTATAGAGGCCCAGCATGAACAGGGTGAGCACCACATCCCCCTGAACCTCGCTGCTGCTGCCCCACGTCTGCCGGATGGCATCCCGAGCCGCCATGTTCTTAGGTGCCACTGGAACCATCAAGACCAGGAAGGGGGTCTTGGTCTTGCACACTTCCTTGTTATCCATCACAAAGTGGTAGTTACGTGGGTAGGCTAGATGGACTGAAGAGCCTTGGGAGGTACGGTAGGAGGTAGAGTCGTTTGTTCTGTGGTTTCATTTAGTTGAACTCTGTCTTTCGATCGGATCGCGGTAAAGAGGAGCCGATGAACCGGATTTATGAACCTCTGGTAGTGTCTTTGAGTGGAAAGCTGGACCACCATGACAGGGAGTTGCTGGAACAAAAGACAAGCAGCACCAGACCGAACAGAAGCAGGTACCGGAAGCAGAGGTTCAGCCAAGGCCTCTTCAGTTGTCTAAAAAGAGAGGAAATCAGAGTTAAAACATGTGGGAA
>NW_027639912.1:0-15804 GCF_949606895.1 Notothenia rossii
AGGCTGGTGGATAGAAGTTTAGAGGCTACTGACACTGGGGGGTTAGTTAGCAAACAAGGCGCGTGCGTTGTTTTGGTTTTGGCTAGAAGAAAGACTGTCGTGTATTTTTCAATTCTAAATGATAAAAGCCAAGTCTCTCTTTATAGATTTCAAAATTAACCCGGAGATTTGTTTTTCGCCACCTGCGTTCAGCTTTTCGACACTCTCTTTTTTTTTTTATGTTTTCACGGTCATGGCCTTTCTCCATGGAGATATTTTCTTGCAAGTCACTTCCTTTACCTTAGTTGGAGCAATGGCATCTGTAACATTTTTTATTTTTGAATTAAAATGATCTACTAGCTCATTACTGAGATGTAAACATTTCCCTAGTTTTTTCAGTTAAATATCGCTTTGTGGTACCTTTTTTGAAAATGTTTGTGAACAGAAATAGAGCTCTCAAAGAAAACACATGAATGATCAGAGAGTGCAACATCAGTCACCACAACCTTAGAGATATTCAGACCCTTTGAGATAAAATCATTGATTAAAAATGTTTTCCTGCCGAAGACCTGACATTTAATAAAACTATTTTAAGTTTTTTAAATACACTATCAGTCAGATTTTTTGTGACAAGCTGACGCTGACATGGAATCACTGCTAAATTTGATAAACTCACACAAACGTTTGAGCGCTTCCTGTTTCTAATCTGATTCACCGCTCTCAATCTATGACCTATCAACACAGATATCGGCAAAGCTACTGGCAGCCAGGGCCCCAGATAAAAGTATAAAAATATAATGCCATTCATGAATCATTATCAAGATATAATCGTCTGAAAGTATGTCATCTAGGCTTGTTTTGTTCTCTGAGAACAAGATACTGAAAAAAAACAGACTAGAATATGTGGTACGGACTGAATAGGTGTATTTTCCTCTGAATTGGGAGCTTTCCAGATTATGCAACAAGCCCTGACTCCCCACTATTCTCGAAATTCCAGAGGCCGTACGGGAACTGAAACCAACCTTTTGTGACCTACTACATTTTATAAACCGGACATTTGGCAGGAAACTGATAGTAGTGGGAAGTGAAAGAAGGGAGTGATGTTAACACATAAATACATCAGTGTTTCCCTAGGTTTACTGCTTTGGGGGGGGTGCTGCCTGAGCGGAGGGGGGGGGGGGGGGGGGAATGGCATTGGGATATATTTGTTTTAAATCCTCAGGAGCAGAGAGAGGAGCTGTGGATTATTGTTATTGATTAATGCATCAGTGTTTCATAGGGTCAAAAACACTAACTCACAACTTAAAATGAAAGTGTTTAGTTTATTAATAAAAGAGCACATGTTCATGTGAAAAGTGATAGTAGATTATAGATTAGTTGCAATTTGGTGCAATATATATATATATAAAAATAAAAAGAAAATAATTATCATCTTTTAAAAAAAATGTAAACACCTTGAATTTCAGGGGGCGCGGGGCTCCGTTGGCCTCGTAGACAATGTAGGGGAAACACTGAAAGTCAGCTAATTATGTGTCAAATTATGTCATGTGACAGGTGCAGATATGTACCGAGGTCACTGTACCTGTGACATCTATCACTAAGGCTGAGGTCATTTAGGTGTTTTATGGATCACTTACACACGTGGAGGCTGAAGCTTAACAGAGATAAGACTCATAGTCAGAAGAAATGCATATGTCCTTGACTTTGGAAACCTGTATTTACTAATGGTGTCTTTTTAACATACTTTTACTTGAGTAATCATTCATTTAACTCATAACTGTTTTCTATTTAATTCTACTGCACTCAGTTCAGGGTTTTTAACAGTTATGGCAAATTGAGCTTGTTAATACCATCGCATTTCTACCGACTTAACGTAAGGCTCAAATGCTTACTTAACTTCAGAGTAAGCACATTGATCTTAGCATAAAACATTTTGTATTTGTCTACCAGGGGCGCTCTATCCAGATGGGACATCAAACAAGCTGAAGGAAGACGACTCTGTTCCTCCGGGGGGGCGCTACACTTACCGCTGGGAGGTCAGACCAGAATTTGCCCCCACAGATGACGATGCCAACTGCCTGACCTGGGTCTACCACTCCCACTTTGACGCCCCCAGGGACATCGCCTCTGGACTGATCGGGGCGCTGCTCACCTGCAAGAAAGGTCTGAAGATATGTGATCATATGCTTTATCAGAAGTACAGATGTCTTTTTATTGCCCATCTGCATTATATGTATTCCAAATGCCAGTTATTTGTATGTCCCTTCATCGTTATAGTGTAGATATATACTTAGTTATAGTATTCATTTTTATTTGTATTTCAAGTTGCACACACAATTTATTTAATATAATCCAGAAAATAAGAGAATAACACATCTGAGAGGACAGGTCTATAGAACCCCTCCTCTAGACCAACAAAAAACAAACAATAGAAATGAAAACTAAGCTAATTTAATCTAAAACAAAGACAAAAAGAAGAACACAAAATGAGCAAACAAACTAACAATTCCATAGACAACAATCCAATGAAACCAATTTGCGACAATTTATTTTCTTAAAATAAAAGGAAACTCAAGCTCTTGAATAACATGTAATTTGACATTTCATATCCGTACTCAACAATATCTTAAAAAGTCTCAACGAGGTCTCTACACCCTTGCTTATAAGGTCAATTACAACAACATTCCCTAACCTTAAGCCTTTTGTGGGAAACCACAGGGAAGGTTACTCTGGTTTCCAGCCTATCGTGCATTCAGTCGATACTGAGATGGAGGGAAAACAAAGATTACATCTTTCTTTATCTGTGCTTGACAACATTAATATGTAACAATTGAACCCCTATCATTCATCTTTCTCTCTTTGTCTGACAGGAATCTTAAAAGACACTAACAATCCAGCCCAAGGTCAGACGAAGCCAGGGTCTGTTGTAGAGTCAGCCAGGAATGATGTGGACCAGGACGTCTTCCTGATGTTCAACGTCGTGGACGAAACACTGAGTTGGTACCTGAAGGACAACATTCAGACCTGCTCTGATCCAGCTGGAGTCGACCAAGAGGACCCCGACTTTGTGGAGTCAAACCTGATGCACGGTAATGTAGAGGTCTCGAACTAAGACAGCTGCACACACATAAAGTTGGTTGACAACAGAATGTAAGAAATGTAAAAGGACATTTTCACTAAATCAAAAAATGTTGTAGTGTAAAAGTTATTCGATTTTTTTCTTCCCCTGCATGCTGTTGCCTCTACATTCTTAAATGTAGCATGTTATGTGAGTTACTCGTCACTCTAAATGACTTTTCCCTTTAACAAAGTGTATAAAAGAAGGTTTGAAGGACACACGTGTTCCCGTTACCCTTTACTCTAACCCCTATCTGTGTTTTTCTCTGTGTGACAGCAATTAATGGGTACATGTTTGGAAACCTGCCTGGAATCAAGTTATGCCAGCACCGTGCAGTGGCCTGGCATTTGTTTGGCATGGGTAACGAGGTGGACATTCACTCTGCCTTCTTTCATGGGAACACACTGCTGGACCGCGGCCACCGCACCGACGTCCTCAGCCTGTTCCCCGCCACCTTCGCTACCGCTGAGATGGTCCCGAAAGCAACAGGAAAGTGGTTGCTGACCTGCCAGGTCAATGACCACCTGCAGGGTAGGTCACCTGACCTTCAACTTTTGTGTGACCTTTGACCTCTCTGTTTTGAGACTGTTGTGTTGCTGACAGAGAGGAATGTCTTTTTGTGATCCCTGTATTTTAGTCAAAGCATGATGTTACATGTGTTCTAACAGCAGAGCTTGTGGTTCTACTGTTAACACGGCAGGACTTGTGTATTTTAAGGCTGTCCGAAGTCCATTGTACTTAGAACTGAATGAGCCATACTTACTCAATCAAGTATGAAAAATGCTTACTCTGAAATACCTTTCTTTTGTGTCATACCGGACTTTCCATAGTAGCCTAATCGTGTCACTCGCCCATTAAAGAAACATACGCTAGTATATTTTCTAATCACATATTTTGTCATTTTAGAGGTTCTGTTTCCTCAGTGTTGGGTGTGTTAAAGGAAAAGATAAAGAAGTCTATTACATATTAACCTTTAGACTTTATTTTTCAGCTCTTGAGATTTCCTGAGAAACTGAAGGTCTAGTTTCACCTTAATTTTTGTGGGTAATTGTCTGTGTAATGATTGTGTTTTCTTTTCCTTATTCAAGCTGGGATGCAGGCCTTTTATGAGGTGAAGTCATGTGGCAGTGAAGCCTTCTCCACAGCGATGGGCGGCGTTGAGAGGAATTATTACCTGGCAGCAAGCAAAGTCCTGTGGAGCTACGGTCCCTCAGGAAGGGATCTGATTAATAATGTGTCCCTCACTGAGGCCGACAGGTGGGCGTGCACCATATCAAATTAGGAGTGGCATACTGTGGCAATCAAGCTAATCAATGCTAACAGCGTTATGTGGTACATTGTATTGCATGCACTGTTTTGTTAATCAGGTGTAAGCTTGTTTTAACGCCAAATCTGCTCAGAGTCAGAGCTATTTAGCCAATGAAGACATTTTTCATTCTGGATATATTTCAAGCCTGTATAGTTTTGAGACTAACGTGTTGTTACTTTAATTAGCTTTTTTAATGAGCTAATCTTTAGTTAAGGGTGTCAATGACACAACTGAAGCAAATCATTGTGAGAACATATGTGTTTTACAGTCAGGCTAGTGGCAATTTTTCTTTTGCTATTTAAAATTACAACCTCAGCAGTTTAGGAGGAGGAAGTAGATGAGCTAACTGAGTCTGCAGAAAATCGCCGAACTAAGTCCTAAAAAGCTTCTGAAGAAAGTCGCCTGTCTGTGTGTATGGCTAGCTGGAAATGGCTGATTATTCGTATACCCTGTGGGGGGGGGGGGCAGTTTTGTGGTGTCTAGAGTAAACGTGGGCGATATTGATACAGTGACTCAGTTGTTATTGTGTCTCTGTTATTGTTCTCTGACCTGACACAGTGTAACCCCCCCGACCAGCCTTTGTGCTTGACATGTTTTGATGCTTTTTTCCAAGCCACAATGCAACCCATATTACTCCCTTTTTGGCCCACTGAAATGCAATGTCTTGTGCTTAATATCCTTTTCCTCTCATAGTGCATCAGAGGTGTTTTTTGGCACAGATGGCGGGAGGATTGGAGGTGAATACCTTAAAGTTATATACGAGGAATACACAGACGATACGTTCACCACGTTGAAACCAACACCTGAGACTCTACACTTAGCAATCTTAGGTAAGGTCTCTTTCTTTTTAGCAAATTCCAGTTTGTTATTTACTGGTACACTTGTGTCTTGCTTTGCACCTCACAACAACTCTTGCCTAATGAAAATGTTCTTCTGTATTTGTCCAGGTCCAGTCCTAAGGGCAGAGGAAGGAGACACTCTCAGAGTAACCTTCATGAATAAAGCTGATAGGAACTTCAGCATCCAGCCTCACGGCCTGCACTACAATAAACACTTCCAGGGAACAAGCTATGAGGACGGTGAGGAAGCATTGCACACAGATACTGGCTGCACCTTACCTGCTATAACATCTTTAAATTGTTTAATTTACTTGAGTAGTAAAAAGAGAAGAAGATGATTATTTATTTTATTATTTTTGTATTCAGTTTTTCACATGTATACAGTCATAGAAGATTTTTTAAGCAATATCCGATGATTAACCGTTCAGATTGACTGAGGCATTTGTTTGCATGAATATTGCTTCCAGACTGAAGAATACATCCCTGCCTGAACAACTGTTTAAAGATTAAACATAAAGGGATGCAACTATCTGCACCCTCAAAAATAAGACTTAACTTAAAAAATAAAAGTCATGCCAAGTCAAGTGAAGGATTGTCATGCAAAAGAAAAAACTGATTTTGACTGAAAAAAGCCCATTTCAAACAGTTAGTTCTCTGTGTGAAATGCTTTAGGTGTTGATAAGCCAGGCTCTCACGTGGCTCCAGGGCAAAAGTTCACCTACACCTGGCAGGTGATAGAGGGTCCTTCTCCATCTGATTCTGCGTGCATCCCCTACCTGTACTACTCTGCCACCGATCCCATCAGGGACACCAGCTCTGGATTGGTGGGACCTCTGCTCGTGTGCAAGAAGGGAACGCTGGGGGAGAACAGGACCCAGGTGAATTGAAATAGATGAATTAAAAGCCACAGCTCTGTTGTGATTAGGTGATTGAAGGACCTTTGTTGGGAAATTGAGCCATTCCCTATAAGATGAGAACAAAATACAAGTTTTCATGCCGTTGACTGCAATTAAGTGCATCCCCGACTCATCATTACTCTCGCTGTGTTCATTTTTTTTACAGAAGGGTGTGGATAAGGAGTTTTTCCTTCTGTTTTCTGTCATGGATGAAACATTGAGCTGGTACATCGACGAGAACATCGAGAAGTTTGGCAGCAATGAGACAAATGTTGAAGATGAAGACTTTGTGGAGAGCAATTTGATGCATGGTAATGAACGGGTACCAGAACCGCATTTTGTCTTTAATTGAATTCATTTATTGATTGTAGGTCATGTAACATTAGCACTATATTTTGAGTTCTAACCCTGATACTTCTTGAGGATTTTCTCACTTGTCTCTACATTTTTTGTTCTAATCGTCCTTTCCATGTTAGCTGTCAACGGACGCATGTATGGGAACCTCCAGGGACTGCAGATGTGCGCGGGGGACAAAGTTGTTTGGTACACGTTTGGGCTAGGTACAGAAGCGGACATCCACGGTGTTTATTTCGAGGGGAACACCTTCAAGAAGCAGAGCACGACACGAGACACTATCAACCTGTTCCCTCACACAACTGCTACTGCCATCATGCAGCCGAACACTCCTGGTTAGTCATATCACACACACATGGTCAAAAACACACACTGTTCTGCCACTTAAAAACACACTTCCTTTCCTCAAATAGATTTTAAGAGTTCATCCATATTTTAGGTTTTGTTTGACAGACAGATTTGTTTTTTACAAACATCCTTAGAGGACCCTCTGTGAATGTTTTCCTCTGACGTGTACACCACTTCCAACACTTCACAGCAGGAAACATTAATAACTAGAATACAAGGAGGAATTTCAGTGCTCCAACTTCAAGGACAATTCCACAATACTTTGCAAGTCTAGACTACTTTAAGTAGTAATAAATATAGAATTGTGAAAAAAATTGTTTCTCAAAAGGTTTTTCACCAGAATAGGTAAATAAAGTTTAATATATGATAATAATAATAATAATAGTAATAATAATAATAATAATAATAATAATAATAATAATAATAATATGACTTGTACTGTTACCACCTCCAATACAAATAAACAAATTGTGCATTTGACGTTAAGATATTGTGTTTGCTAATTTATACAATAGAAAGTTGAGAATGGAGTCCAAAGATCAATAAGGTTAAAATGATAGGCCATATTGAATGTTGAAGTCACCTTTTAAAATCCTTGTCATGTTTTTTAGGCATAATTAATATACTCTGATAAGAATAATAATTTCTGTCTGATGTGTTTTTTCTTTAAAGGGTTAAATCAACAAAATAACATAGGCTAAATAAACCAGACTCGCAAATATTTATTTTCAAACAAACATAATTCTGCACACTTAAGCTTAAACATCATCAACGATGAATGAAACCCATTTTTAAATGGATGGTGACTTTAAGATTGCCCAAATAGCACAGAACAATTTAATATTGTACAAAAACAGTGTGAAAATATGCAGTCTTGCACACATGTTTCATGCTTACCCAAAACTGCTAAATATAGCAAAACAAGAAATGGAATGGAAGTGTAACACTCAAGTGTATAGAGAGAGCTACAGTACAAATGTTAAGGGCATAATGGAGTGTTTCAGCTGAAAATCCATCCAATCAAGCCACAAACAAATCCATCCTCATGTGTCCAGACCATATCCTCTACAGAGGTGGGAAGTAGTGGAGTAGAAATACTTTGTTACTGTACTTAAGTATATTTTCTGGTATCAGTATCAAAACAGGCTGGTTACTTAATCTGTGTTTGGTGGTGTGATCATTATTATTTAGAGTCATTGCGTGCCTATTGATTTTAACAGGATCCGTGTATCCATCATTTCCTGGTCTTCTCTAAGAGGGACCAATGAAAACGCTGTCATTTTGCCGTTGTTCAGCATCGAAATATTCATTAGCTAACAATTACATTATTGTTCTATTCATATAAAGGGAGGTCAGTTACTCTTTAAAACAGCTGCTAGTTATGGGTACTTTTTACATAAGTACATTTCGAAACCCATACTTCTTTACTTTTACTTGAGTAATTAGTTAGTACTTCTACTTTTATCAGAGTATTTTTAAAAACGATTATCTATACTTCTACTTGAGTTAAGGATGTGTGTACTTTTGCCATCTCTGATCCCCTTTATTCCTTCTCAGGTGTGCACGAGGTGAGCTGCAGAGTGACGGACCACTTCTCAGCCGGCATGAGGCAGCAGTACAGAGTGGACCTCTGTCCCCGACACAAACTAGAGCTCACATACAAAGGAGGGCCGACCAAGATTGTGCAGTATTTTATAAGTGCTGATGAAATAGTGTGGGACTTCTCACCCAAGAGAGACTGGGAGCAGGAGATACACCACGGCACATTAGAAGACAGGTATGTGCGTAAGATAATTGTAGGATGATGTATTTCAGAGTGGATGCTGGAGCCTGTGATTAGTGGCGTGACTTATTACTGTTTGTTAATGGAAGCAAATTGTTACATGTCTCCCAGTCCAGGCAATATGTTTGTTGGGAGGGGGGGAAACAAAATTGGCCCGCGCTATAAGAAGGTGGTGTACAGAGAATACACCGATGAAAGCTTCACTGTTAAGAAGAAACGACAGCCAGAACAACAACACTTGGGAATTATGGGTAAGCTTAGCTGTTCTTCATGCCTTTTTTTTTTTTTAACCAAAGAAAACAGAGTAGAAGACACAGATTTTCTCTTCCCCTGTAGGTCCAATAATCAAAGCAGAGGTAGGAGAGCAGATCGTGATCACTTTCAAGAACAACGCAAACAGGCCGTACTCGATAAGTGCACATGGAGTGAAGGCCAGCGGTGCACACATTCCTGTCAAACCTGGTGAGTCATTTGACAAAGAAAACTAGAATGTTTGCTGCTGCTCTCAAACTAAAGGGTGGACACACTGGCCTTTTCTCAGAAGTAATGATTTGTCTGGTTTTATGTCTTCCTTTGCCTCTAGGTAATATATTGGAGCTGACATGGGATTTTCCTAACAGCTCTGGTCCAGGGGTCTCTGATCCTAACTGTATATCTTATGCATACTACTCCAATGTGGACTTCATTAAGGTTCATACTTCCTGTATGCATTCACATGGAAGCAAATAAGTCACTGTTTGTGTGTGTTTTAATGGACATGTTGAAGAGTGGAAGATGTTTCTAACAGGGCAGATTCCTCTGTTTATCTTCAGGATCTGTACAGTGGTCTTCTGGGGCCTCTGGTGATCTGCAGGCCGGGGACTCTGCAGCGAGGCGAGGGGCCCGACAGACAGAGGGATGACGTGGAGAAGGAGTTCGCTCTGCTCTTTATGGTGCATGACGAAAACCAGTCCTGGTACTTGGACGAGAACATCAAAACATACCTCGGTGCTGACCCCGATACCTTAACACGAGATGAAGACTTTGAGGAGAGCAACAAGATGCACGGTAAGAGATAAGAAGAGAGGCACGGAGAGTAAGTGTCTTAAACAGTCGTTAAAGAATTCACGTCTTGGTTTATTGACTCCTTGCGAAAAAACGTTGTATATCTAAGCAGAAGAAGTATTAAAATGAGATTGAAGAAAACATGTGGGCAGCTTATGTGTTACGTCCCGTCCCTCTACCAAGCGGTAGTGGCTCGTGGGAAGACCCGTAACATAAAAACAACCACGCCAAACACAGAATTTAGTTAACGACGGGCATTTATTGGTAGCACAGCCGTAACTCATATGCATGCCTACCGGCAGAAATGAACCAAGTCTGGAGGACAGCGTAAAATAAAAAACAGAAGAAGGGGGCCTGGGCCAGCCACACCAAGGGCCGTAGGACCCAGACTTCCCTCCTCTACCCAGAGGTCCAAGCACAGCCTACTGGGAGGAAAACAAAGCCGCGAAAAAACCTATGCTAACATCCTCCAGAGTTCACACAATAAAATACAGCCTAAATATGTATATCCACACGAGGAGCAGAGGAAAACCACGGTCGTCATCCCTCGGTTTCAAGACAGGAAAAGAGACCTCTTCCCCATCAGGACACCTGGGGAAGGCGGAGCCAGGAGCGGACCAGGTGTACCTGCACAGAGAGACGGAGAAAAACACACCCAGCACGTAACACCCCCACCATGAGTTAGTGATTATTATTTTAATTTATTTTTTACAGAAAACAAAACAATCCCAACAATCGACTTTCAGTCGACAGACGTGCTCCACCACTCAGTCCACCCAGCAACCAGGCTACATATTAAAAGCGTGACAATGCATCAGCCAACACATTGTCCTTGCCACTAATGTGTTTGATCTCAACATTGAAGGCCTGCATAAAAATGCTCCACCGCATCAACCTTTGGTTTGTGTTACGCATTCTCTGCAGGAACATAAGGGGGTTGTGATCGGTAAAAATAGTGACAGGGATGTTCGATGACCAAACGTACACCTCAAAGCCTGTTAAGCCCCAAGGTCCCCGCCGGCGGGGACCCTGTTTTTTTTTTTCAGGACACTGTGTCTCAGGGGATCTTAATATTTAAGAACCTATTAATGTGTTATACCAGATTAACGGAAATAATCTCAGCTAACTGACGATATAAACCATTTTTACCAAAACAAAACACAAGTCTCATAAGAAGCATCTAAATGACCCCTTAGCGAAAAATGCTAACGGACATTGGCACAGAACTCAAGATAAAAGTACCCTTATTACTTATCGTAGCTGCACATACAAGATCTCCGATTAAAGCTGAGGTTTCACAGATTATTTAGGTATATAGTATCATCACTGAGTGATCTGAATTTGCGAAGCAAAGACAGACATCACAACACGTACCTTTACATAGCTTCTTGGGAGATCGTCTCACCGTAGTTGTTAATCTGATCAAAAGACGTGTTCAATGGCATTAAAACGAGAAAAAACGCGGCTGAATCGGTTAATCCATAGGTTGATAAAGTTCCTGGGCAATAATTGGAATTATTTATAATCTATAATTCCATTTTTATGTAAAAATCGCAGAGCAAAAGTTAGTTGCTAATCGTAGCCACCAGAGTGGCTGCTGCTTCCGGTCTTGGCTATGCGGCAGTATAATACACACACATGACCAAATAAGGACTATGTGGGAGTTCCCCTCGATTCCATTGGCTCTGACGGTTAGAAAGAGATGTCACATGTCAAAATCCAGCAGGGGTAGCCAGAGATATGAAAAATCTACCCAAATGGCCCCAGAAGAGGTTTTTTCTTTTGCTAAATCTGTCTAAAAATGTCAAATATCACTTGTTTTGCATCAATCTTGATACAGGGTACTTATTATATGTTGTACTTTGGATTCCTAAATCTTTAGTCTACTAACCCATTATCCAAGGTTAGTTTTCACTATAAGTACAAAATATGTTTTGGACGGAAACTATAATTTACAGTTTTTTACCATGTTCAATCTGAATTTTCTTTAAAATAAAAAACATCTATATTGAATCTGACTTTTCTACATCCAACTGACAGGTTTATCACTACTTTGAGAAAAACGATTATTAATTTAACCCTTTTAGAAGGGAAGATATGGTCATTTGTTCTGGGAATGTCATTTTCAAGCCTGAAACCTGAAAAACAGGCTCGGGGTTTAACAGGTTAAGGCCAGAACCATAGCCAGGGCCTCTTTTTCGATGGTGGATTGAATTTCTTTGAGAAGTATGATACTGGATGCTCCACCCCATCGACATCCTGCAGCAAGACAGCTCCGGCCCCAGATTCACTTGCATCAACTGCTAGTTTAAAGGGCCGATCAAAGTTTGGCGCTACAAGCACCGGAGCATTAGTCATCAACAATTTAATTTGTTGGAAAGCATGGTCACAGCGCTCAGACCACACATAAGGAACTTTTGGGCTTAACAGATCAGTTAACGGAGCAGCAACAGCTGAGAAATGTTTACAAAACCCTCAGTAGTACCCAGTCATCCCAAGGAAGCAGCGCAAGTCACGTCGGGAAGCCGGAGCAGAAAATGCCAGGATTGCTTCCACCTTGGCCTGGACCGGCCGTACTTCCCCGTTGCCAACCACTTTTCCCAGATTGACCACGGTTGCCTGAGCAAAGTCACATTTTGCCAAGTTAATAGTTAAGTTCGGCCTGCGCAAACGCTCGAACACCTCCGCCAACTGTTCCATGTGCTTTTGCCATGACTCTGAATAAACCACAATGTCATCCAAATATGCCGCAAACCCTGACAGACCCGACAGCACAATATTAACGAGCCGTTGAAAAGTTGCTGGCACGCTGCGCATCCCGAACGCCATGACAGTGTACTGTAGGAAATTATCTGGTGTCACAAACGCTGAAATTTCCTTAGCGCGGCTAGTTAGTGGAACCTGCCAATACCCTTTTAACAAGTAGATCTTGGTAACAAACGAGGCACTGCCAACCTGGTCAATACAATCTTCCATTTTGGGCAAAGGATAGCTGTCGGGCTTTGTCACGGAGTGTGCGGCATATTTGGATGACATTGTGGTTTATTCAGAGTCATCCCGTAACACGTAACACAGTGTAGAACTGATAATGTGTACTTTTTCGACTTAAATTGCCCATGGGGAAAATTCTATGAAAGATAAGTGAGATATAGTGCACTTACTGAACTGAATAAGATTTAAAACATAAATCCTATAATTAATAATATGAAAAATTAATGCTTAAAGTCACCATGTAATTATGCCAACCAAGGCTGTATATTTAAATGTAATACAATATTTGATCCAATTTAAATAATTTATTATGAAATTTGCCTCTGAAGTGTTTCAAATTCCTGACAAGGGTTTTCCTAAACTAAGAAGGAGTCTAAATTACGATTTTCCTATCACACTTTTCTGCACGTCTCTCTGATTCTATACGATAAAAGAGATTATATTTATTTCTACTGAAGGGATCAATGGTCTGGTGTACGGTAACCTCCATGGACTGGTGATGACCCGCGGCCAGAAAGTAGACTGGTATCTGCTGGGCATGGGCACCGAAGTGGACATGCACACTGTGCACTTCCACGCTGAGACTTTCACCTACAAGGTAACCACCAACATCTGCTCTACATACTGCTCTGGTTTAAATCCAATAATGAAAGGATGATAGTGTGTGTTGTTGTATTTGGGTTTAACACTTCGACATGCCCAGACAGAAAGTGTCTTTACACATTTCCTTTTTTTCTGTTCCCCTTTATTGTATTGTGTGTGTGTGTGTGTGTGTGTGTGTGTGTGTGTGTGTGTGTGTGTGTGTGTGTGTGTGTGTGTGTGTGTGTGTGTGTGTGTGTGTGTGTGTGTGTGTGTGTGTGTGTGTGTGTGTGTGTGTGTGTGTGTGTGTGTGTGTGTGTGTGTGTGTGTGTGTGTGTGTGTGTGTGGGTGGTAGACGGACCGTGTGCACCGTGCAGACGTCTTCGATCTCTTCCCTGGAACTTTCCAGACAGTGGAGATGGTTGTTGGGAACCCGGGGACTTGGTTACTTCACTGTCACGTGACGGACCACATCCGCGCTGGCATGGAGACCACCTTCACCATCAAGGGTATGTAGAGCATGCATTGTGTGTCTAAATGGTGTCACACATGCTTGTGCATTAAGATAATTGAATCATGTACATTGAAATTTGTGTGAAATCTCACTTTTGTATGTATATCTTCTTTCAATTCCAGAAAAGTCATCGCATGGTAAGATTTATCCTTATTTCAATACAAATTTTCAGTCTAATATTTAATATTCCATCCTTCACATACTTATGTAAATATAATACCTTGCTTTATATCTTATTATTGTTCATTTGTCAATTCAACATGTATATTTTCTACTTTCTTGTCTTTTAATTTGTATGTACAATGCCATGTCTTTTTATGCTGCTGCAACACAAACATTTCCAAAATTAGGATCAATAACGTTCTATCTTATCTTATCTTACCAGAGAATACAAAAATATTATAATTTCATATCAAAATAAAAAGAAATCAATGGCTGTCTGGAACTGTTGACAATATACAGTACCATCTACATTTCCCATACGCAATAGAATGGCTAGTTAAACATTAGTTTTGATGACATGAGTTGTAAAAAGGCAAAAACATGCACACAACTGGGATGGTCTTTAAAGAATATTAGATACTGTATATAGTCAACACTTTAGCAAAACCATTACATTCTCTTTTCTAGTTCAACATAGAAAAGGGGAACAGCATGTGACAGGCTTGTTTTGTCTCTGCTGTGATGTATTGGATGAGTAATGTGTTTTAAATCTTATCTATGTTTGCTTAGTTTGTATTGGATGTAGGGAAAGAAATATGTCTTTTGTCAACTGTTACATTAGCCTTTGTTGACTATATCAACTGAAATAAGCATGATATTCCATGGGAAATGTATTGTTTTAGTTATAACTCGTTTTAAGCCATAATTGGACCAAACAATATGAATTTGCGATTGAAAACAGTTGGTTATAAAACATGGTAGGCTTGTTATTCTGAATTTGATTAAGCTGAGTCAAATGTGAATTCTAAAATATAGCAAAATCGCAGAGATAAGATGGTTACTGAGGTTGGGAATTAACAGATATTCCAGTAAATCTCTGTAGCAAGATCTCATGGGCATAAAATGTTTGACCGTGAACTCATCATGACATAGCTATCTTGTTTCTGGCGTCCTGTTGAATTTAAGTTCTGTTTCCTGTTGCAGCGATAGGAATTGAAGGCTCCTTAAGGACACTGCTGCTCTCGCTGGCTCTCTGCCTCATGGCTGTAGGTGGACTGCAATAATGAAGGGACTCTAACAATGCTTTAATCTGTGTGTAACTTTGGTCATTTATGCAAACAAAAAATTATATCCAGGGACAAAATCACTGTTGTGTTTGAAGTTATATGTAAATATCAAGCAATTATCAGACCAACCTAAATATTTGAAGGGCTGTAAAATCCTGTATAAAGTTAAGGATTATTTTATTTCTTAGAATTAAGAAAGGCTATATAAGCATTTTATATTTATGGATTGTTTTTATGTTGCAGTTTGATGACGTGTTGCACTGTGTTCGATGTTAACTTTTTAAAGCATAGCTGTACCAAAAGTGTGATCCATTTATGAATGTGCAATAAACACCTTGTTTTAACTGTGGTGTGATACTCATGTGTCCTTTTTTACTTTAAGTGCTAGCATCAACAACAACCACAGGGTGGCGTTAATAATTTAAAAGTTGCCAAGAGAAGAGATCAATGACAACTCCTTTTTTCTTTTTCTGTGGCTCACAGGAAAATACAAAACTTGGTTTAAATATTTTTAAATGTTTTTACAACCCTTTATTGTACTGGTGATGTACTGGTAGTTTAATAAAATGTCACTCAATCTTGTCCTTCATATCTGTTGCCTCATATAATGCATCTGATTATATCATTAACAGTTTTTAATTGGGTGCAGGAAATAAACACAGCACTATGTGATCTGTGTGTTACTGTTTTGTGATGAATGTGTCACTAACTGACAAATCCGGGTGAATACATCCACTTGTAGCAACAGTTGGAGACCATTGATCAGTTAATGGCTGATACTCAACCATTGTGATTCGTTCATCTATGTTGTTTCAAATGCT